>NW_024582990.1:33996-68443 GCF_018398535.1 Haplochromis burtoni | reverse complement strand
ATCGGAGCACTAGGTGCGGTGACTCCCAAGCTAGGCGAGTGGCTCCAGCAGATCCCGGGAACAACATCGGAGATCTCTGTCCAGAAGAGCGCAGTCCTGGGAACAGCTAACATACTGCGCAGGACCAGGCATTTTAAACTAAATTCTAACTCAGTTTAAAAAATTTCTAATATTTTTTGGAAACACTTTATTCGGCCAAACATTCAAGCTCCCAGGCCTCTGGTAGAGGACCCGAGCTTGAAGGATAAACCGCCCGCAGGGGCGTGCTGGGTGTTATATATATATGTGTATATATATATACATACACACACACATATACATATATCACTGACTTTCAGCTTGTTGTGTTTGTGGATATATGACTGACTTTAATTATTACACATTCGCACATAAATAAGTGACATCATATTAAGTACTTTTGACAGTTCACTCTTCGGCCGCTCCATCTTATTAGGGAAATTCCATATACATAAATGTAAATTTCAAAACTCAACCCCATCATTTAATTTGTTTTTGATTGAAATTGAATATTACTTGAACTCTCTTAAATTAACTTCCAATAAAAAAGGTTTATCATTGATTGACATTCATTCAGAAATGTTTAACGAATGAGCTGTCACAACTTTCAAATACAAAGTTGTTATGAAGTCTGTCACATGCCCCCTTTTTTTCGTTTTTCATCCTTTATTTATTTATCCTTCTTATTTCATTGTACTGTATATTGTTACTCTTATTTGCCTTGTATGTCTACTGTACAAACTGAAGTGGAATGACTGACTGTTTGCTTTATGATTTCAATAAAGTTTGGGGGGAAAAAACCAACCTCTTCAGCCGCTCCCTTCTGCCGTATTTTGCGGCAAAATTATCCACACCCGAAGCGTGCACCGGACCACGCTTGATATTTGGGGAAATCGACGGCGCATTTGAAGTACACTTGGGACGAATTGGGACAGCCGTCGTCGCGTGGCGGTGACGTAACCGCACTTAAAATGCGTACTTCAAGCGTGCAGACCCTGAATTGGGACACAGCCCCTGTGTGGTTTCTCACGGGGTACTCCAGTTTCCTCTTGCAATCCAAGAACATGAGTGTTGGGTTACACTGTAGGTGTGAATGTAAGCATGAACTGTTGTCATATTGTATCATTTAAAAGAGCAACATTAAAGCAAAACATGCCAGGTAAAGATCAGTACCTTCATGTCAGTCTTATACTTGTGCAAATCAATTAACTGGATAGGACTTGACCAACATTACTCAACCTTAATTGCTAAACAGTAGGTAACAAGCAAACTGTAATTAGCTAGCATTGCTCAATGCCGGCTTTGTTAAGGAGCAGAGTAGGCATAGACATTCCAACCTTTTTCATTTCTTATTTGTTTATTTATTTATTTTATTTATTTTATTTATTTTATTTATTTATTTAGTAGAAGTCGTTTTGGAGTCATTTAATTTTCCTCTACAGTGGTTGCCAACAGATTTTTGTTATTCCTCCCTTGGGAGTCCACTCCAGTGCCAGTATTGATTAAAAAATAATAATTATTATAATTGTTTTGTTTTCTAAAAATTTCCATATTTTAGAAGCTAGGAAGCAATAAACCACCGAGGAGACAGGCTTTTAATTTGCTTCTCTAATATATCACTTCTTTCACTTTTGGATGATACACATAACATATGGCTACACATGGCTGCAAATGATGACAAACACCAGATGCTGGCACCATTTCAAACCAGAAAGCTTGCTACTCTGTTAGGTCATTGTTAGGTCTCTGTTCCATTAGATAGAAGTGTAAAGTGAGAGCTTACATCTAATCTAAAACTATACAGAGACTAGTTGCAAAATGTAGAGTAAAATTATTCCATATTTTTAAAATATAAATGTTACGCAATAAACCAGCTCATGAAATTCAGGACATGGTGTGTTTTCTTCCACGCAGACACACAATTTCCAGAAGGTCTAGCTGAAGAGGCCTCAGAAAAAGAGATTTGATTGTATACTTAAAATACTAAATAAGTGTTGATATATCATAATTGTTTTTGAAATGGCTTTATCACTTGTACATAACTGGCAGTTGGACCTAGAATAAAAACTGTCCTTTTGTAAGTTAATAAAATCTGTTTGTTTTTTTTTAATTAAATTCAAATAGGTCATAGTATTGATGCATTCTTGGTTCTCGCGTAGAGCCCCCAGGATCACTGTAGAATATGTTGTATCTGCTGCTGTTCTCTTCCATTAATTTCAGGTTCACAGGTGAGCCCAGTGATTCTCTGTCTTTCCTCAGAGAATGGCCCCCGAGCGTTTATTTATGAGACACTTTTTATGCTCTGTGCTAATGGCAGTCATGCGTGGGCACAATAAACCATCTCATTAAAATCCTGCCTTCAAGGGTGTAGCCATATGCGGCCTCTGCTGCGCAGGGTTGCAAGTTCAGAGGCCTCGACCACATCAGCTGGGATTTAGTGGAGACCCAGAAAACACGAAGATCGGAAAGTGGGAAGTCTTTCCCTAGAGCCTGGCAGCTTCACAGGTTTGCAGTGGTAATGACTTCCCTGACATGTGGATGGATGCAGAGATGTATTGGTTTCAACCATAAATGCTTGCCTCCTCATCCCTGAGCTCTGCAGTGCTCAGGAGGGAGACAGAGGAAGAGAGACATATGAAAAGACAGCCATCAAAAGGAGGGCATCACACTGCACTGTTTGCTGATTGCAGTATGCACACCAGCACGCCAAATCATACTGCAGTGAATCAGTGTGGAGGCCTCGGTATGGAGCGGTTTAAAGTAAACAAACACCACTCCCCTCTAGCAGAATCTGCCGGGGGCTATGTAAACCTGGGATGTGTGCCAGCAGCTCTCCTCTATGTCCACAGTTGACTTCTGCTATATTCAAATAACCCAGGTAGTCTCCTCTTGAGAGTGAATTGAAAAGCATGCACAAGCATTTGTTATGCAGATGCTGTTATTGTATGTACAATCCTGCTCAGCTAATTACAGAAATATAGCTGATATGCTGTCTAGAAGCCACAAAACTGGCCTGCTGTTGAGCAGTTGTCCTTAAGGTTTGAAGATAAGCCCCTGGCTTAGCCCACTGCAAGTAAGAATTGGCCAATTCCATATTTCATGAGGCTGACAGGTACATACCGATCTAATTTTGTCCTTGGAGACAGTCACAAGGCCCCACACGCGATTTATCTGCAGGTCACCCACAGTGCTCCATAGAGGAGATGGATGAAGTGATAACAGATGACGGTCTATGAAACACCAGCAGCCTGACTTATGAGTACACTTGTCGATAAAGTCCTCCACAGGCTACGCTACAGCATGTTGTAGGAGCGGGTTAGTGACCGTGAACAGCCATAACTGACCGTGAACGCCTGCATCAAGATGGAAGAAGCCCCCTTTTTAAAGACAGATGGCGCTTGGGCCTGATTTATTCCCCACTGTAGTGAAGTGGGTGGTCATATTTGAACTGCTTGTCAAGAAAATTGAATGCGATGACATGGAAACGTGGGGTGCACATTTGCGTGTAATAAACTTTTTTTTTTCTTCTTGCATTTGCAAGAAAGTTGCAAAGCCTTGTAATAATGATGCAATTGAGTGTCACGCTTCAGCAGAAACATGCATTCTCTGAAATGAAGGTACATATTTGTAATGGCCACGATGGAACACTTCCATCTGTTCTGCCTCATGCAAAAATGCACCAGGACATGTGCCAAGTAAAAAGTGTCATCCAGTATGAGCTGGCTCCCGATGACTCGAGTGTTATCACGTCATGCGCCTCTCACAGCACTCAAGTCTGAACAGCATTCTGGAGTCAAATACTCTCTGTTAAAGTGGGGCTCAGCAGTGTGAGTTTACCCCTGGTTACTGACCACTTTGATTTCCTTGAAACCGACAACAAAACTGTGGTCAATCAATACAGCCTAATGCAAGGTGAGGAAAATCAATTTGTTCTCAATTACACTGCAATCACAGCATCCCATCCACTCCCTGCTCAAAGAGTTTCATTACCAAAGAGAATGGGATTATTGTAATTAAATTATTTGAACAAATATAGCACTGTAAAAATGTCCTCGTAGGTGGTCCAGCTTTAGTTTCAACCAGATTGCAACACCTTTTAAGCTTTATAGGTTCTCTAATTACATAAGGCCACTTATCATTCAACGATTTTATGGACTATATGCATCAGTTTCATGAGACAAACTCAGAGGAAACAGATTCGCCTAAAGAGAGGATAATAACACCTGTTAAATCAGGATTAGCCCTCTAATCTTTTTTTTAACTGACCAAGGATGGTCCTCTTTGCTTAAAAGCGCCCCCCCCCCACACAGGCCACATTGCCACCTAGCAGACAAAAGGAGGAACGCAAGGGTTTAATAATTTTTAGTCTTTATGTGGAAATATCCTCTTAGTTGCAGAATAAAACAGTTCTTTTCATTCAAAATGTGGAAACCATCACATTTGTAACTGAAGAATATTAAAATAAATCTCTTTGAAGCACTGTCTCTCTTATTTTGCAATCAGGGGAATTCCCCTTCAGGGATTGTATGGGTGTGCTAATTATGTATCATGAAAAGATCAAGTGGGCAATATGGCAAATGACTTGTCGCCCACTTTCTTTGAGTCACCAGTGTGACCAGTGGCAACTGTGGATGGGAGGGTGGACCAGAGCTGCTCACCCTGGAGGACAACATTGTTACCTTTTCCAGTTCATCAGTGGCGGCTGCCCTGGGGAAACAGTCGATAACCAGTGTTTGGGCACTTAGTCACTGTTGTCAGATGTCAGATACAGGAGATTAGACCTCACTCGGCTGCACATGGCTGACAAATCATCGGGATTGGTTGCAGGCGAAAGTGCCGCTTGTGTACCGCTGCAGGTGGCTGGCAAGGTGGAGGGCAGGAGGTTGGTCAGATGATAAATAAAAGTGTTGATGATCGTTAGCATCCAAATTACCGCTGGCTTCAGAGCTTTATTGTAGGGCCGCAGGGAAACACAATGCATAACCCAGCGGGGCACAAACAAGCACGAAAACCACAAAACACCCAATCATCTATTCAGCTCAGTGATAAAACTATTAATGTAAAAAAAAAAAATGACAGCCAACAATTGATTGGATCCTCGCTGTTTTTTATTACAACTCCACTAATGCATATTCTTTAATTACCAATGGGTCAAGGACTATGTTTAATGTGACAAGGACTGTCATGGCAACATTCCTACTCAAAATTATTATCCAACTCTGCAGCATTTCCTAGCTCTAAAAGGCTTTTTAGCATCTTTCACCTCTTTGTTTTGTCGTCCTGGGACCACAACCCTGTAGCTTCCATCCACAGCAGGAAACCTTTGTCAGCATGCCTTGAGAAGCCCACTCTGTGGCATTACACAGCTAATGGAAAGAAGGTCAGTGTCTAAGCTTACTATGTGAACTTCAAACATGATGTCACGAGGCCGAGTGGCCTGTACTGAACAGGACTCAGGTGCAGGAACCCAGAGAAGAGACAGCAGATGATGTAACAATTATTTATTAGGCTTAAGTGCAAGAAACGTAGCAAGGACAAAAAAAACCAAAAAAAAAACCAATAAGACGTTGACAGGAGTTTGACGTGGCGTGGGCTGGGAAACGTGTCTAGGGCGAGGGAACGGGGCCTGAGATGCAGAGTGGAGCTGAGCAGGGAATAGTCACATTGCAGTAGGGGACATAGAGTGTTGAGAGGGGGGGTGATGAGAATCCAGGGGAGGCTGAGTGGCGTGGAAAGGCTGACCTGAGATCCGGGGCTTCAGATGGAGTGTGATGGCAGGAGGGCAGGCAGGTGAGGCACAGAGAGAGTTTCAAAATGATTGCTTGGTATCCTGAGTCCGGAGGTGGAGCGTGAGCCAAGGTGAATCCAGCAACTGCAGCACAAGAAAGTCTTGTTAAAGTCAAGCTAAATCACAGCAAGAAGTTAAAGTATAAGGGCCTGTTACCAACATGGGTTAATGACGAACTGGCAGTGAATGAACATCAACGTGTGGCTTAAATCCCTCTGACTTGATTGTCTGAAATAGGCTCCAGGTTTGCACGAGCTGGAGGAGTTGGCCCTGGCCAGGGGCGGATCCCAGGTAAGTTCAGGAGCCTTACGGAAATTCCAGCCACCCACCGCAGACCATGACACATGATGCTAGGTCAATGTTGTGTTTACAGCTTGTTTGGCTGCCCTCAGATACCAAAAAAAAAACAAGCCTGAAAATCAATAAAGCAGCTTCAAAGCTATGTTCAAAGTTAGCAAATACCTAATATATAATATATACTAAATAAAATCTAAGATTCTGAAGTTATAAAGTGAAGTTGGTTGCCTGCATACCCCTTAGTAGGCAACCCACCCATATGGAAAAGAAATAGTAAAAACTTATAAAAGACTTGCATAAGATGTGGCCTACTTCATATAGTGAATCATATAAGGCTTATATGATTTACTCATGAAAGTGGCCACTTTCTCATGACTTTCATATATTGTTTTAGTAAGTATCCAAAACATACAAGTTTCATTTATAAGGTCTGCTGATGATTGTGTACATGGCAAAGGTATAAAAAGTAAACCTGAAAAGTGCACTGTGCTTCCAGCATATTTGATTTACCATTTAAAGTTTGTGAAATCTAAAGAAATCTAAAGATTTGTTCCTTGTCATTTGGAAAATAACTGCGGATAATGTGAAAAATCTGTGAATGATTTTTATAGTGTGGCTCATGGATTTCTGGAGGTCTTTCAATTTTTTTTCTTGGGACACCGCACACTTTTTCCTCATTCTCAGTTCAGTCCTTTTACCTGAAATGCTTTTTTTGTTTCCTATAACACTTAACAATGACATTCACCCAAGCTTTTAAAAGGCACCTAACTCAAGGGATGAGCCAGTGTCCATTCTGCACATGCCAGACAACTTAAAAAGGAAATCATTTTAAACTGTATCTGTAGGCACTTTGTTAACCGCAGCCTGTGGCAAAAACATGTAATTTTTCCCATTTCTTTAGTTCAATGTGGAGAAAATGCTTCAAAAAAGATTACGCAGTTTGACACAGTTCGGAAACCTTGGCATATCTCAGCAGTGTTCCCTTAAAAAAACTGAGAAAACTGGACAAGTGGGACACAAAAGAAGAATTGGCAGACCTCAAAGAATTATCTACAGAAGATTAATGGTATCTAAGAGTAATGTCCTTAAGAAATAGGAAAAAATACAGCAAAGACCTGGCACAATACCTGAGAGATGCATCTGCTGGCTTCAATGAAAGAATAGCTCTCAAGAATCCAATCCTAAGGAAGGGGAAACAGGGAGAAAAAGCTGGAGTTTGCCAAATTACACAAGAAGTGGACTGAAAATAAGTGGCAACGGGTCTTATGGGGTGATGACTCTAAACAACAGGAAGCATTTAAAGTAATCTGTGAAACAGAGCAGAGGCTCAGGTTTGGGGCTGTGTTTCAGTCAGTGATTTTGGGAATCTTGTCAAAAATGATGGAATTATGCACACGGAAAAGTACCGTCAGACAGCATCTGGGAAGCATCTGATTAGCAATGCATTAATTTGTCAACATGACATTGATCTCAAAGACACTGTATACCTTAATAGAAAAACAAAATGAAACACTACCGTTAGAAACACTCGTTAAAATTAAAATCTAATTTAAAACCTGTCGCTGTTGAGGACAAATAATGTTTTATTTCTCAGAAAGATGCTGTTTGATGTCATCTCTCCTGCTGGAAGACTTCAACGGTCATTTCCTGATATCTTAATACAGATGGACTATGTTATAAACCAATTCAAGTGGATATAATACTTTCATGCAATGAAATATGACTCTTAAGATAGCCTCTAGCTATTGATAGAGGTCTTTAACGTGCATGACAAGATTGCAATTCCAGGCAGAAAATTTCTGTCTTGACTCTTAGTATGACATGAAAAGCAAACAAGTAGAAAGATCCCTGCTTTATATAGGGATAGATGTTAATGGATGTGACATATCGAAATTAAAGATTAAAAAAATAAAGAGGATCTGGGTGGAAGTTGGTTGCAAAGTGTTGTTCATAGACTTCTAAGTTTGTGATTTGCTAACTTTCCTTACAGTCCTTAGCTTAACCTTATGTAACGACAGATTTTCTTTCCTTTTCCTTCCCTCCCTCATGTCAGAACAACATTCCTTACTAAATAAATATTGTGTTTGTATACTATATCATAGACTAAGACATGTGAAGACATGTGAAGTGGAAAAATGTGAGAAATCAACAAATATTGAACACTAACTACAACAGCGGTCCCCAACCCCCGGGCCTCAGACCGGTACCGGTCCATGAGTCGTTTGGTACTGGGCCGCGAGAGTTGAGGCTCAGGTGTGAAATGTATAGTTTTCAGGGTTTTCATCGGTTTTCAGCGTTATTTTGTTATCGTTTTTATCGTTTACTCGGTTTTTCTGGGTCTTTTCACGTGTGTTATGAATACATTTTATTTTTTTCGGTACCGGTACTAGTTTTATTTTGTTGTATTTATTTTTGACACCTTAAAGGCCGGTCCATGAAAATATTGTCGGGCATAAACCGGTCCGTGGCGCAAAAATGGTTGGGGACCGCTGAACTACAAGGTGTTCTCTGTGTAGGCTTTTGTGTGTTTGCAGGGTCAAGCAGCAGCTGTTCCACAGGAGCTGCTAGATATAAACAATTAAAAAACCGGCCCTTCAGATAGGGAAAGCCTTCAGTCGCCAGCAGCCCATCTTGACACTGGCAAAGGGGTTAATATAATGTGGACTCACAGCTGTCTCCAGACTCACACAGGCACGGTTGTGCTTCTCAGACAGGGATCACTTCCTAAAGGTCTTGCATTGCTCCTGATGGCAGATAATTGCAATAGGTTTTTGAACTGGAGGGAGCGTGGGTGTGACAGTTGGTCATATTATGTGCCTGTATGAGTGTCAGTTGAGTTTGTGTTTTTAGGATTGTCAGCATGTGAGAAAGAGGTGAAGGCAGTAAAAGGGAGAGGGGAAAAAAAAAAGAAAACCCAAGCTAAGGAGGGTTTTTCTAGATAATATGATGCTGGAATGGTTTGCATTAGGTATTTGGGGCACATCTGTGTCTGCATAGTCTGATGGGCCAGGTGCATCATTCAGTCCCTCCGTTTGATCCATTCCTTCATTTCATTCCAGACTGGAACAGCTGAAGTTGACATGTGGTTACTTTGCATCGCGTGTGTGTGTGTGTGTGTGTGTGTACAAAATCAAAGATACCATAACTGATGGGCAATCACCACAATTTAATGTGCCCTACTTAGAGCAGGTAACCAATGCTGCAATAGAGCCTGTTTAGTATTTAAAGTAAAGGAGAAACATTAGTGTTTTCTTATTGCACTTTATCTTTCCATACACAGTAATGAGAGCGACCAGCTGTTACTCAAGTGCCTAAAAAGCAGGAGCATGTTTAATTTGATGTCATATGCAGAAACTACTTCCAAGTTTGTCTTCCACATTCTCCTCAGTACATTCATTAATGGAGCCATTTCATCACGTCACAGCAATCAGGGCTGCAATTATATTTTAGCGCTTCCGTGTCTCCTAATATAGCTATAGATTTGTGAAAGAATTATAAATAATGGAAAACAAGAGCATGGGCAAATCGATAACTGACCACAGGACAAGATAAATGGCTATAAGACTAACGTAATTTACAGTTTATTAGGTGCAATTAATGCTATAAGGTCTAAGGTTGCATTAACAGACATTTCAGGCTTTAGCACTCCCCTCCCTCAACTGAATATTGGGTCTGCTGTTTGACCTTGGTTATTAGTTGTGCTTAAAAGTTTGAAAAAGTTCAAGTTCAATTTTTGCTGCTGTGCAGTCAAGTGACTTTATGAAAATATTTCAAAGGCAATGTACTTTCTTGGAAAGAGAAGATACTCATTTCAGGTCATAGCCATAATGATATATGCTAACAAAAAAAGAGGCAGCTAGCTTGCCTCATGCTAACTGCTATTTGAATCTCGGACAAGACATAACTAGCATCATGCATTGAAAAATTGCATATGTAAACAAATTAAATGAACAAATAAAGACATATTACAGCTAAACACTTGTACAGTTACATGCTAAAATTCAAAGTGTATGGTACTCATGGCTACCACCATGCACACAGCACATGCGGACTATGCTAGCAGTCCATTACTGCAGTGTGCTGGATGATTCACTGTTATGCCACAATTACAGCAACGGAGAGTGCTGTCCACAATCTGCTGCCTAACATAACAGTTGAGTTATAGATCCTTTATTTGTAAACATTTTAATGGTCAGTTTTTAGCTTGAAATGGTTTTAGAGAAGGCTCTGGATTTTAATCTAGGTAAAACCCTTGTATGTAGTTAGGGTGCATGTTCTCACAATGTTTTTGTGGATTTTCCTACTTTTAAAAACATGCTGGGTAAATGTGCCACATCTTGGAGCAGGACAGTCTCGTTAAATACATTATTTCATTCTTGTTTTTGTTTTTTTTAAAAAAGGTTTTAAAACATTTGGAATGGGAAAAAATCCTGAATAGCATCACATGGTGTATTATTTTGCCCATCCTGGTTATACCAATGATGGAAAATTGCTAAAAAAGAAAAATTGGGTAATGCAGCATAATTTATAATGAAATACTCTTATATTAAACCTTGCAAGAGACAACTTGCCTACAGTGTGTCTTGCCCTGTGTATAACCTCTAGAAGAATGGGGACTGAACTTCTGTTATAGCAGAAATTTTTATTTATTTTTTCTTTAAAGTGTATTAAAGACACAACAGCTGCAGTTCAGATGCTACGCTGAAACCAACTGTTATGCAAAACATTCCCTCAAAAGAAGCAAACTAAAGTAATGAAGCATGCACATGAAATAAAATATGTTTCTGTGTCCAGTTTGTAGTGAGTGCCATTTGGCAGATGGATATATGTGATTGTGTAATTATCTGCCCAACCAAACACTAAAACAAGAGTAAATCTCTTGGTCATCCAGGTATCTGTTCTTTAGTAAAACGGAGACAAAATAGATCCTCGAGATCAGTTTTAGATCAGAGTTTGGCTCACTGTCCAGATAACTGGAAACTCCAGAATAGCTAGATTTAAAAAGAGTTTTTTTGCCTGTCTGAACTTCTCCTAATATCTGCTGTCTTACCAGAAGGAAAAACCCGACCTACCAAAGAGGTCACTTAATTCATATAGTTGCATATACAGTTATCAAGTAGTTACATTTTCTACCAGCATTCATGTAAGACAAGCGTCAGTGTAACCACTGGTTCAATTCACATTTTCAATTAGTTTTGATGTATATATTACATCAAGATCACATTTTAGTAAGTAAAACAAAATCCAATTAAGTTGCAAAGTTGATAACATTTTATGTTCACAAGAAACAATTATCTTGTTACAAGATTTAACTTCCATTTAGCGCCCCACTGTAACTCCCTTGACTTAATTCCTGTGGATTAAGCTAAAAGGAGTTAAAGGAGGCGTTAGATTGACTCACTTCTGGAGCAACTTCATGTTACCATTAGAAGACCTACAGTTTTAGGTGCTTGGACGATGGCGTCTTTTACTGTACATCCATAGCTCATCAAGATAGGTACATATTTGTGGGCCAAAGTTCACTTAAGCTAAACTGGAGTTTCTAACAATTTCCATGAAGAAAAGATTTAAGTTTATAAGAACACGGGGGGGGGGGTTAAGAGAAAGACATGATAGCCGTTTCCACCTAGCTTCAGTTGTTATGTTAAACCAGTTCTAAATTTAATTTGATCTATATGCATGTATGTTATGGTGAAAGAAGCATGCATATAAATCAATAAATAAAGTTTATCTACAGTGTATTGTATGTATTAGCTGGCAGCAAGCGCACACACAACAATCACAATTAGATTGTTAAACATGTCATGGCAGACAGTCCAAATGTATTAAATATTTTATTTTCATTTTTCTTTTTCTTTTTTATCCTACCTTTTCAAAGTTCTGCACTATACAATAGAAAACTATGTTTCTCATCCCATGCCTCTCTCTTCTCTTTCTTGCAGACTATCTGCTATTTTCCTTATTCTTTGATTTCCCTCACAGTTGTTTCAGGCTCCCCGTTGCTGTCTTGATGCACGTGCTGGGGTATGATGGAGCAATGTTCTCCCCGCTTCATCACCTCTTCTCTCTCTCTCTCACTCACACAAACACACACACACACACACACTTTCTCTGTAATGCTCAGCTCATGCATCACCTGCATACCGATCAGCATTCAGGTCCCACGTGGCTCATATTCAGGACTAAAAACCGGCAGGGCTCCAGGCACATCAGCACCCTGGAGTTGCGATCCACCTTCACTCCTTCTCCAGAGAGAGCACTTAACAACCAGCAGAGGGTCTTTCTGCAGCCTCCAGTTGGCACCCAACGTGGGGAGCTGATTTTCGTCACAGCTTAGTCATCCAGAAACCTGTGCTCTAAAGCCTGCTCACTTTTTCCAAAGGAGTAGGCTGTTAGCCGTGATCTAGACCATCCCACTGCTCCTTGAGAGTGAAAGCCCAGTGATTGAAGTGGCTAGTCTGAAGAGGATAGACTGCCTGACACGAAAGCTGTTGAGGTTATCATCACTGCCACTCATGCACCTGGTCTTGGAGTCAGCTAAAAGGTTCTGATTTGCAAGAGGTCATGCTCTATATTTTATCTGTTGTGATCTCTAATGTGCAGCTAATAAATAAATAAAGCAATATGGTAGTGTTTAACTACATATCTACACAGGAGTTCTTCCCACAATTAAAATATTTTTAACTTGTTAGATGTACCACAGATTTTAACATTACTGTTACTATAGCAAAATACCCCCCCCCCCCAAAAAAAAGATGCAAAACAATAGTAATAATATTACGTGTTGCTGTATATTTCTGTAAGACAGATGGAAAACACAAATTTAACCCTAACCTCTTGTGACAGACATTTAGGGTTATATACATTACCAGAGTTACACCGCTCTCTTCCTTTTCCTCACAATCCTAGTTAGGGGCATGCTTGATGCTATACAATTCAGGCAAATAATAAAGTTAACAGACTCACAGGTAAACTGATTGGTCAAAAGAAAAAGGGGATAAAACTTGCATCTGAATGAGGCTAAAGAGAAACCATGTTGTAGAGATGTAAAAGGAAATAGTACACCATTAGGAAGACACTAATCTAATCAAGGGTCTGCCACCAACCTTTCATCCCTGATAGCACAACTGAAAGTCTAGCAGTTTGGTTACAGCTAATCTTCAAACATCTTGCCAACTGGGAAACCAACAGTCCTTCAAAACAAGCAAACAGTTCCTGGGAGGTTTCCAGATAATTTCTTATAGAGACAGGGATCATTTCAGATTAAAATTTAAGAACTGAACTGGGATTAATTTCCAACTTGAGTCTTATTTTACTGCTTACATATAGTATCTAAGCACAGTGCAACAAGTTTGAAGGATTATCGTCCGGTAGCACTCATACCCATCATTATGAAATGATTTGAAAAACTATTTTGAAGTGACATCCAAGCCATCCTGCCACTATCCCAGGACAAACACCAGTTTGTCAACAGAGCCAACAGATCCACAGAGGATGCTGTCACCATAGCTGTCCGTGCTGCTGCATCCCATCCAGAGCAGCAGGAGTGTTCTGTGAGAATACTTGCCGTGGATTATAGCTCAGCCTTTAATACTCTCCTCCTTTACAGACTGATGTCCAAGCTGACAAACCTGGGCCTTTCAGCACCTACATGCCACTGGATCCTCGACTTCTTGACTGGCCCATCCCAAAGAGTTAGAGTAAGCTTAAACACTTCCCCAGTCATCAGCGACTCCCCTCACGGCTGCGTGCAGAGCCCCCTACTCTACTCCCTCTACACCTATGATTATGCCTCCACCCATCCTAACAACACCATCATAAAGTTTGCAGATTACATGACACTGGATGGACTTATCTCTAGACAGGATGAGTCAGTCTATAGAGATGAGGTGAAGCAGCTTTCTATGTGGTGCAAGGACAATAACCTAGCTCTAAACATCTCCAACACCAAGGAGTTGGTAATAGATTTCAGGATGAATAGGACAAGCATACAGCAATTCTTCATCAGTGATAACCCATTAAGACTTTTTTTCCTTGCAGTTCCTAGTGGTACAGGTGGTGGAGGACTTGACCTAGAGTCCCAATGCTACAGAGGTGACAAAGAAGGGACAGCAGAGTCTGTTCTTCGTGAGATTAATCTGGAAAAATCATATTTCTCAGGAGATACTAGTGGCCTTCTATCGCTCCTATAACAAGAGCATGCTCACTTACTGTATGTGTGTGTGGTACAGAAGCTGGACTACAGCATAAAATAAGGCAAGTCAGAAGGTTATCACCATCAAGGACCCAACTCACCCAAGCCACTCACTATCTGAGCTCCTACAACAGGGGCAAACAGACTTAAGTACAATTTTTTGTTTGTTTTCCTAGGGGGGTGACGGCACTATAAGGTTGCTGCTCTCAGAGCAGCAGAAGGGGAATGTGCAGTAGCTAGAAAGACAAGTGTGGGATTTTATTCTTTTATTGTTTTTTTAGACAATTTTTTTATTATTATTTTTACTACTGTATCTATCCATCTGTCTTTCTATATACACTTTTGATATTTTCCACCATCACAGCTGTTTAATTTTGTGGTGTACTTTCTTGCTATTTTTTGTAATTGGTGGCCATTCTGTATGGGGCTGGTTACAATTTCCTTTGTAGCATTGACTGGTGAGAATGTTATTTACAACTACTGCAACTGATTTCACATTTGCAAATAATGTAAGTTTTACATTTGCTAGTTTATTGTGATAACAAAATATTTGTACAGATGTTTCACCTCTCATCCAAGAGACTTTTTCAGTTATGAACTGAAGTTAAAAAATTAATTTAAAAAATCCTTAGTTCAGAACTGAACTAAGGATTGAACTAAATATTTGGTTTCCTTGTAAAGACGAAAGTGAAATATATTAGTCATCCAGTGAGCTCAGGGATTTCCAATGAAGCAGGAACTGGAAAATGGAGGGCAAGACCAAATCACACATCGAGGAGCTGCTGCAAGATTATTGCATTTGCTGTATGACTCATCCATGCTAGAACAGATCCTAGCTCTAAACTGAAGGATCTAATCTTGTACATGAGCTGCTATTGTCTCGAGTCAGGGATTCATTAGACATGTCATCAAGAATAACATTCTCTCATCCCTTTTACTGAAACGTGTTTCCATGCTGGATGATTATTAAAACTGAGACTCTAAGATTAAAAGAAATAAGGAGGATATTGTCTGTGGCACTAGAGTGTGGTGTACTAGGAATTTTTGGGTTGAGGTTTCATGTTATTCAGGTCTTCAGATATTGAAAATATAGGGGGGAGATTTGAGAAAGAATAATTCCATTAACGCAAATTACAGAGGCCCAATGGCAACTGTGAATACAAATGGGTGGATTCTTATCCTCATAGAAATGTGTATAAACCATTGTTCAGTGGAAAAAATAAAGCAGGTATAAAAAGACTGCCTGGGGAAACATTTCCTTGTGCTAGTCAGCCTGCAAGCCTAATGTCCATCCACACATCAGCCCCTGCTGCATATCCACTCTAGCATTTTTTTTCCACTTCTTGCCTGCTGTTGGTTTGATGTGTACAGCACACTGTGTTCTTTTGCCAGCTTTCGAATCATCAATCCATTTTATTCTTTTTCTTTTCTGTTAAGTTTATTGCTCAAAAACTCTGCTCTACATTGTGTCTCAGGATCGCAGCTCACCCCTGAGTGCCAGCAACTTCTAGCTAAACTTAACACCACCCAGCTCAGTCGTCTCAGCGCTTTGTCTGCCAACTCCATGCTCAGCTTCCCCGCTCGCCCTGCTTACCACACTGCATCTATCAGCCAGTTCTACACCCTGGCTCCCTCAACTCAGCCCTTGCCTCCAACCTTCCCTGAACCATTTCAGGCCAAGCTTCATTCTAAGATTCAATAATGTGAAATAAAAGCTATCTTGCTTACTATTGCACTACTATCTCTTCTTGTGGTTCCCTTAGTCAAATTATACACAAAAGTATTATTTGCTCTGATGCATTAACTGCAACACATCATAATAGTAAAATATTGTAACATTGATTACTTGCATCCTTTGAAATGTTTCACTCATTCTTTGGTTTTGACCAATCATGCTTACTAATGCAGCCTGCTAATGATAGTTACCTACTGTACTGTAACATTAAACGTCACCATTCATCCAGCATTTGCTTCAAAGCAGACAACATTTTAACATAGAGCCCTTCCTCCAGCCCCTCACTCGGGCCATATTTATTCTTTACCCAATTAGAAAAACTGAATATCCAGACATTCAGCATCAGGCATCAATAGACAAACACAAACTGTATAAAAAAGATGGATACTGTGCAGGTTTGAAAACCCAGGGAGAAAGTGTTCTTAAACCTCATTTTATTCTAATTGCCAGCAGGGACAGTCACTTATTGTTGACTTCAGTTTCGTCATAGATGAAGTTTACTAAATATATAGAAGATTATAGGTGATACCCCTCATTAGCATAAAAATGGAAGATTAAATAGGATATGACTTAGATGGCTCTACCTCATGATTCTCAGGTCACTACTTTAAGTAGAGTTTAAGTCTTAACTTCATTGTTCTCAAAGCAAAGCGTGGCATCAGGTTGGCTAAGGGCATGTTTTACATACAGACTTTAGGGAACTATACAATAGTTTGTCTTCAGCATGTCAGCTCTGAGTTTAAAATGAGAGTTCCTCCATGTTTGGTTATTATATTTTCTCAGACTAATCTCTTCTTTTCACCTGTTCATTGGCAAGCAGCCGGGTGCTAATCATAATCAGTGTTTGATTAAAGGCAGGTGCACAAGGAAGGTCAATCAGTCAGAAATGCAGACAGTGCCTGCTAAAGGGGCCTAGTTAGAGTGATTAAGCTCAGGGCAATTTTTCTATCAAAAGCTTTTTAGTTGTAACAAAATAAAATGGCTAACTGTGAGAAAAATTAAATTATAACTCCATTATAGGATATTTCACTAAAACTATGAACATCTAACTCTGGATTCTGTGGTCTGGTGTGCAATGGAGGCTGTAAAGCAAATATGTTTTTAAGCAAATATAGCAAAGTCCAGTAAATATGGCTCTAAATGTAAATCTTTCTCACATATTTTTCTGTCTGCTACAGGCTTGAAAGTAGTAGTATGGGATTCTGTTACACACACATGTTCAAGTCTGTCAAGATGGTAAGACTTGTCAGAGGCAGGCTGTGAACCCTCAAAGCTTTATTTCATTAAAGCTCTATTGATTGATGCTTTAATTGCTTTAATGTCTGTCTCTGCCTTCATCCAATCATTGAAGTTGCCTCTAACTAATAAGCTATAGGCAACTCGAGTACAGTTGGCCCTTTAGTGATCTACTCCTGACTGCCAAATGTTAAGTATACAGGTTTGGCACTTTGGCTTGTGGAGTGTTTGCCAAAGTTCTCCCAATTTGGCTCACATTTGGGAGCCCTACCGTGGGCCAGTATTCCATGCAGTTGGTGCAGTTAACCAAATCCTAAACTCCATGTGAAAAAACTGCTAGATTTGGCTCAACACAACTGGATTCAAAGTGATATTAAGAATCTCTTACTGACTTACAGTTAGTTGTGTTCATGCTCATTAAATTGATTTGTCCAACAAGTAGTACAGTAGTACAATTAATCAAACATAAAGCATTCATTTACTACATAAATATAGTAAAAAAAAAATGTGCTCATCATGCTAAACCTAACTTTAAAATGTTTGAAAAGACAAGATTATGTCCTTTTCAGGCTGACTCACAGTCACCCCTGTGTGATCCTGTCACTTTGTCTCAGAGACTGAATACAGCATGGCCATCAGATCGCCATGGTAGATTCAACTGAAGTGATTTCATTTTCCACCTGGCGTCTCTGCACATGAACTCATGGAGGAAATCCTGGCGTATCTTTGGTGTGGCGGTGAGTTTTATAACATGCAATTTGTCTCCTCTTTTTTTTTTTTCCCCACCTGTCCCGTTTGGTTCTTTTGCCATCAGAATTATTGTCTAAAGGCAAAGAAAGATGCCCAACAGATTTACTTTACCAAATGGACCATCCCAGCCTTGCCATATTGGTCTATTTGATTCACCTTTGCTTTCATTGTGTATTTTATTTTATTTTCACTTGCTACACGCGGGACAGACATGACTGGGGGAAAGAAAGGGGAGAAAGAAAGAGGGAAAGAAAAACAGCGGGGAAGAGGAACGGTGATAAAGGGCAAAAAACAAAAAACAACAAAACAAACAGATAAAAAATACATATATCAATCACCTGGATCACCTGTTGAGAAAGAAAAAAGAGAAAACAAGCAAAAAAAAGAGCAATATAATAAACAACATCATTGCGATGATGTGTGTGAATTGTTATGGTTCGAATTTGAGAAGAGACATACAACTGGAAGTCCATAGTGGGTCAACACAAATGATTTTATTAAAACACATATACGTGGTGAAGATGGGCTCTGCAAAACATCAGCCTCGATCTCCCCCGAACAATAGGTGGGTGTGATATTTATACTTATGTTGACCACTAACTCGCGTCACCGCAGATGAAAAACAACATGCATGTTCCAGTAATTCTATCTCAGGAGATATTCTAAAAAAGAACAGCTACTTCCTTTGTTCCTCCAGATGCTTCCTGTTATTACACTCTTCAGGGCTTATCAGAACTAAACTGTCACGTATGCAGATACACAACATTTGCAGTCAGTCCACTCAGGCAGACTATGTGTCTGTGTTGTTAACCTTAGTGCATGACCCCCCTCTACGTCATCTGTTACCAGGCAAACTTCAGTGCAGCAGGCTGCTGAATGCACACAGGCAATATGTGGTAAATTATACTGTAAACATGTAGGCAATTCTTTCAACTTGAACTTTTGCTCCATAGATCAGTCGAACTCGCGCCAGCTGTAGCTTCAAACCATTAATTAACTTGACCTAGCTTATATGTGTATAACATGATTACAGTTGCACCTGCAATGAAAGATTATGTGCCTATGCTAACACCTGAAATACAGACTTTAATATAACATCAACAGTTTCAATAACTGTGTCAATGAAATGATAATAATGATAAATCACCAGTGATGCAACAGTAATAACAAGGACTATGAATAGTAACATAAATAATATTTCAGAATATAAAAGTAAATACTAAATATTGAATATTATTGTGCAGCACGTAAGATCAACAGCACACTGTGTGCTTTGAGGTAGGAGCCAAAAAGGGTGTAGTTTGTGTCTGTGAGCACCCGTGTGTGCAAGCGCACTTGTATTTAAAAGGTTCCTTCATGTAATGATGTGTTAGAGGGTGTGGGGAGTCATAGCCCCATCCTCCAGGGTATGAAGGAGATCCAGGCTCCGGACATCCAGAGGCCCTCAGAGCACAAAAGACCAAGGAAGACCAACAGAGGGGCAACCGTGCCACTCTCCCAGAAAGAGCTGAGGAGGGGTCACTCAGAAGCCGCGGAGCAGAAGCCAGGGGGGGTTGCAGTGACGTGCACGTGAGCTCCGCCGGCAGCCAGCTGTGCCAGAGTGGACCGAGCCCCAAGCCGAGAGGCTGAGGGCGCCCCCACCCCCAAAGGGGCCCGAGCGAGCCCCAGGCTCCAGGCCCTGACAAGCAGCCACCAAGGAGTGAGCCGGTGCGTACCTGGACGCCCACCCCGACACAAAGAACCACAACGCACTGATGTCTGAGGGCGTCTGCCACTGGCATGGGGAGTGGTGGGGGGAGATAGGCCTCCATGCCTCGGAGGGCCTAAGATGTCTCTAGAGAGACATGACATATGGACACAGACAAACAGGCACACACAGATACAAACATCCATTCCCACCCTCATGCTCTCATATGCAATTACTCACACTCACCCAACGTGGAGACAGACATAAATAGACACTGTACACACAATCACACTCCCCAAGCGTACTCTAACCCCAGGTCTAGGTACCCTTGCCCCTGGAGGGGGAAACTGCACCCAGACCCAGGTGTGTTACCCTTTTCCCTGGGGTGGAGAGAAGCAGACCCCCGACTCCGCAGCAGCAGGGAGGCCCCACATTCCAGACCCCAATCGGACGGCCAACTCCTCCTCCTCAGCCCCCCGCTCCACAGTGCAGAGAACGGGGGTGTGTGAAGACTCCAAACCTCCCTCCGCCCGCTCATATGTAGTGTTGATGCATGTGTGTTCTAAGGTGCATTTAAAACCCAGGAGGGCATGGAGCTACCTGCCAGAGAGCAGCAGGTAAGCGCATAGCCCCTCCTGATAGCCCTCAATATCTACGCACATTTAAAATTGAGAGGTGGGCAACGGCGCAAGGGGTGAGGTTGTACACCCTGATGGTCTTCTGGGATTCCGTGTATTGTGCCCACCCCCAAGGTCCTATATGTATGTGTTATGAGAGTGTGAGTAATGTGAATGTCTAAGTTGTGGGATAAAATTGAGGCACGAGGCAGCCAGAAGGGGCAGAGGGGGGATGCCTCCCCTGCACCCTGGTGACACACCTTTACCCAAGGCCCTGCATGTGTGGGTGATTGTGGTGGAGCGGGAAGAGGGAGGCAGCTGGAGATGGGGAGGGAAGGAAGGGAGGGGCAAGTGACCCCTCCCTGGGGCCAGCTCCCCCGCTGACCCCAGTAGGCACCCCCATACTCTGCAACCCACCAGGGAAAGGGGGCCCAGGCCCATCCGGACCGGGGCCCAGTGCAGCAGGCCGCCCGGCCCACAGAGCCCGGGACAGTCCACCTCGACCCCACCACAGAGAAAACTGCACCCACCCCCCATCCACTCATCTTCCAGACTACACAAGACAATAGACCACCCAGGCTGAGATCTTCCTCCACCTCTCCTGTATCTCCCCCTCCTGCAGAGTGAGTTCCTGAAGAGAGGAGAGCTCCTGCAAGATGTAACAACCTCCCCCACACAAGACAATAGACCCCCAGGCTGAATTTGTCTCCTCTTCACAACCACTTTACAGGAATTTCTTTTTTCTTTACTCGAACATGAAAAGAAATGTGACAATGCACTTTCATGTGCTTTTCATGTAACATGGTATTTTTTATTTTATTTTGTATTTTTCATTATTTTGAAGTTCAGATTCTACCCATTTTAAAAGTGTCACATGCAGGACTTGAGCGGTTTTTGGACACCAGGGAGTTGATGGCGGCATGCAATGGAAACCAAGGCAACGTTCTCACAGACCACACACAGTGATACCGGCACTTAAAGAGGAAGCACAAGTTTCTATGTGCGTTTTGATTTGGGGTTCAAAGCTTCCGCGGGCTGTCTGAATTCTAAATATTATGAGTCCCACTTTTATGTTTAAAGTATTAACATTCATTATTCCTCCTTTTTAGTTATGCTGCTACACAAAGTTCGACAGATTCATGCATATTTATGCATTAGCTGCTGAAATCAAAGTCAACATCTTTTTTGTTATGATTTCCCAAAATTTCAACCTGACAAATTGTCAATCATATTCTAAGTCTTACTTCGGAACAGATGACCAAGCCAGTGGCACAGGTGGTCTACAAATGTGAGTTGTAAGTTGAGCGAATAACATTATTTATTTACTTTATCTCCATGAGGTCTGTCATCATACTAATAACAGTAACCATATGCTATCAAAATATATGATTTTTGCCTCTTTTTTTCTCTTTTGGGCTAGATTGCACACAGAGTTAATAAGCATAAACTCTCCATTGGACCTCAATATAATAAGACAGGATCACACACTCCTCAAATATACTTCTGATTATTTCCAGAGAATATTTGTAATCAGCAGGACATGTTGCACATCTTCATTTACACTGAAGGTGCCCAGTTTCCACCAACTACAATTATTTGTTCCAAAAAAAGTACTATAGGCAGTCTAAAAAACTTTGACTACTGGGCTTTGTAAGTTGGGGTCCTGGCAGGTTTGGGATTCTCTCTTCTCTTTCTGTAGTTTTTGTTTCTCTCCCTCTCAGAAAGAGTTGTGGATTTGGGGTTTTCCTCACTGGTCCAGTGTTTTTTTCTTGGTTTTCTCCCCTGCACCTGTTCTACATTACCTCAATGGCTAGTGCTTCTACTCATCATGAGGTCATTGCTGTCATTATGGTTGGAATTGGGTCTCCTATGTCTCATACGTGTTCTCATGCTTTTCATCCTGTAACCTTGATTTCCTTTTCTCCAGTTGCATGTGTGTTCTCATATTCCTGTTACCTTAAGGAGTTTCACAGATGCTTTCCCTTACCTGAGCCCTCTGGCCACCTCAGTCACTGCACTAATAAAGAAAATGGCTAAACTGAAAAACACCAGTCTGCCCACTCTCTGCTGAATCTCTCTCCGTGGGACCCTCGCCTGTTTGTCAGTAGCCCATGTAAATCTCCTGCTCATGATACCAACAAGTAAGGTTTCAGAGTCAGTTTGCAAATATTACAAAACCTTTTTTTAATCTCACCTTGGGCACTTTGCATTTCTCCTTTACTATCTGGAAGAATCTCCAATCCTCCCTCTTACCCGTTTCCTGAGACATCATTCTTTATTTACAAGAGATTCTGTAATTGCATTGCTGCTTCTTACTGATATTAAAACTAAGAGAAAACATTTTAAAAGTGATAATCATGTACTATTATCTAACTATGTAATGCAACACATTTATCAGAGTAAATGTGTTGTATTAATGTAAACAGTTTTCTTTTTAGGTCAGTTCTTTGTATCTCACTGACTAAGGGAACCACAAGTAAAGCACAGGCAGTGAGGTAGCAAGCAAGATAGGTTTTATTTCAAATTATTGAATTTTGGAGTAGACCTTGGCCTGAAATGCTGCAAAAAAAAGTTGGAGGCAAGGGCTAAGTTGAGAGATCATTGGAGTTTTATTGGCTGGTATACGGGGCAGGCAGAGAAGATGTGCATGGAGCTGGCAGGTGGGAGACTGTAGTGGCTTATCTGGCTGGTGTTAGTTTTAGCTGGAAGTTGCTGGCAAGCAAGTCTGGGCTGTGATCCTGAGACACATAGCATAAGACATAAACTTCATGAAAATAAAAGTTGTATTCACTTTTCTTGAGTTTGAGAGTACAGGTCAAACTAACACACTGGCAAGGAGTGTGTAAAATGGCGGCGGGGGGTTCAAAAATCCACCTCCATAAATGGCTGTAAACATATTTTTATTTTTCAAATCCTGTAAAGATGGAATTGACTTGCCTTTGAAGCCCACCTCTAGTGGTCTTTAGAGGAACTGCAGGTTTTGGTACTCTGCATTGGCTTCAATTTTCAGAATTTGTTGCTTTTGTATGAGAAGCTATTTTTGTTTGTTTTTGACACACTTCAGCTGGCAGATTATCAAAAGGGAGAACTCTGTTCAGTCCAGACTTAGACAGTGAACATCTATTAGAGTGGAGAAACATGAAAGCGGTGCATGTAATCTTACATGGATCCAAAGCAAACAGTCACACTAAGTGATGAGACTTGTTCTGCTTGTGATTTCTAGGGGTTTCTCACCAACTCGCCACCCCTCCCCAGCTTTATGTCACATATAGGCTGAATCTCACTGAGTGTGTTGGCGTTTTCATCTCTGTTGCAGGTTGCTTCTTGGCACCAGTTATCATCTCCTTTCAAGTGAGGAGCACCTCTAAACTATCTGAGTGTGTGCCAGGCATTTGGACAGGTGCCTAAAGTGGCAGCATGCCGATTCCAGTCCCCCAGGGCCTTGCCTGTATTTGATACGCTACATCAGACACCTCACAGTCAAGCATGTGCTCACAGGCCAAGCTTTGGGACCAAAATTGTCCTTCCTATGTTTTGAGAAGGCCTTCCTCGGGGCTGGTAAACAACTCTGCTTGTTAGAGCAGTTGTAGCTGTCAGAGATGTAGAAAACAAAAAAAAAAAAAACTTGCTCCCTTCTCATTTATCCCACAGGCAAGTCTTTTAAGGAGGTGCATGCGCACGAAGCAGCTTCATTGTGCTCTAATTTATGAAATCCTTTATTTCTCTGTGGGAAAAAGTTATCGCTCCAACTTCTGCAGTGCAAGTGTCTCTTCTGCACTTTTTCTTATCACACCAAAGTCTTCCTTTAAGACCTAAGGGAATGCACCTAGTTAGTTAAGACCAACATAAAAATATACTGCTGCTGCTGCTTTCAAGAAAGACACTGCTTGCTCCAATTTGAGCTGCCATGAATAGAAATATTCATAATGAAAAACATAGATTTTATAGAGAAAGCTATTTATACTATAATACTGATTTTAACTAGCTCTCCCCCAGTAAAATGTTGCCATTAAAAGAAACCATGAAAGGAGGAGGAGGAGGAAAGGAGTATCATTAAAGGAGACACTGTTTCTGATATAACTTGCATCTACATTTTTCAGCAAAAGCAGTTCAGAGTTTTTGGATTCCGTAATTATTCCTCTGTAGCAGTCGCTACAGTTCTCAATATGCACAGGGGATTAGAAGGAAATGATGCATGCATGTAATCCGCTGGTACTCGGCATGATCAGTCTCACTGTGCAACATCAGGGCTGCCAGTAGTTGAAAATCATTCAACTGAAAGACCCGACTTAAAGGATAATTCTAGTTTATTACAGCCCCTTTTCCCTGTTAATATGGCTCCTAACTTTGAATGTTCCACCTCCACAGTAAACAACCCTGCACATTCTTAAACATGCAAACAAATGTGCATGTGCAGATGAATATGCAGGGTGATTAGCTCAGTCAGTATCCCTATTGCAGTTAGCAAAATGGCAGGGTGGCTAATTACTGTGTTTACTTTTAGTCATAGTAGAAAACAAACAATAATTTATGTAAGCTAGCTAACTAGCTAAACATCATCTACTTTTTTCCCAGTGATTGGTGGTACTCTGAGCATGTCAGAGTACTAATTAGCTTTCACAATCAGCCTGATAGCATGAAATGAAACATCATTGTTACCACAGTAGTTTTTCACACAGTTTAAGAAGGGATAAAAAGATGATCATAACCCTAGACCCCATTTTACACCATATAAGTCATAAAATAATAAACCAAATGTATAGCTATTATAGTTCAATATTTTCTGATACATGTGCCAAATTTCAGTTTTTTACTTGCATTCCCTAAACAGAAAAAAAAAGGTTTTAGTGTTCTGGGTCAGATTTGGGTATAAAACAAATCTGAATTCAGTTGAGTGAAGTTGGTTATTTTTAATTTTTTAAACACATTTTTTACAGATTTATTTGTGTATTTTCTTGTTTTTATAGCTGGTGCTTCAGCCCCTGATCTTATGTTCCTTCTTCCAGATGTTGCTTTCCACTAGCATTGCCACATCTATAATAACTGTACTTATATGTATTTTAAAAACTGAACACATTGCATTGTTCCACTTTATAGGAAAAATACTGAGAGATTCTGTATTTAATAACTAAGTAGCATCTTTTTCTTCCCATGCCAGGTTTATTTGCTTGAGAGCCTAATTTATGTAAGAAATATTACAAGCAAACACACAAAAAATCTCCCATCTGTGTGTTTTCCACAGGGCTCAGTATTTGCAGTAAGCAAAATGCACACAGACACATTTGGGAGAAGATTTTGCATAACAATAGCAAATTACAGTGAACACTTTTTTTTTTCAAAAATGCTGTTTTTATTACAATAAAATTGTGATGAAATAATCACCCTCCCTGGAGCGCTGATGGTAATTATCAACAACTTCCAGAAATAATAAGTGCCACACACGCAAACACACAGAAGACAAATCCGCCACTGTGGTTAAGAGATTCTTACAGAATTGCTGCCGCTCCCAAAAATGTCAAAATCTATTCTCATGTCACAGAGTTCTTCGTTTTTTTCTGGCAGGGACATTTTTATTCATTTATTTAGTGTATTTTTTATGTTAAAAGTGCATTCATAATGATCTTACTCACACGTTTGAAAAGAGTCATTTTTACTGAAGGCAATTTTACCCTACTTTGGAATTTTTCCAGGAACCAAAGTGCACACTGTCAAACTTTAAAACTGTAAGACAGAGATCTGATGAAGGACATGGTTTTGAGGTTAAGCAGCAGCATGTAATCCATGAGATAAAGCAGAAAAGCTGCTGAAGCGAGAGTGGATGAGTTCTTCAGATGGAGAAATAAGGAGAGGCCAGAGGACAATGGTTGAAGAGGCAAGAAAAATGAATTCAGTCCATTTCACAAGGTGCTGTTTATTGGCAATTATACTCAAGTACTTCAGACAGTTTGTGCGCGGAAGTGAGAGTGACACCGCTTCACTTCTCATCAGGCGGGGATAAACAAGACCCAGGTGAATGTGAGGGCTGTTCAATCCACGAACCTCAGACTGCCATCGTGGACTTCAAACATATTTTCTGCACAATTTGTTTTGATGTTCTTTTGTTTGTAACATGATCATCAGCGTGTCCACCTACACAGCAAAACTTTGATGTTCCAGCCATGACTGCATAACAAAGAATTGCACTGTTCATTTAATCAAGCTTGTTTGTGTCGCAACATCTCAGTTTAGGCTGGAGGACTGACTGAGTTTGTCTCCATGCAAATACTCTAACAGTCAAATTCTAACTTTATTCTCTGAATATTGGCTTCTTTCCCACAGTATTCTTTTTCTTCCTACAATGACCTCGGTCTGGACTACTTTAGAGTTATTAAGGACATTCACTGATGATTTGCCAATTTTGGCAAAACTTTGTTCTTCAGAAATAAATTAAATTTTGCTGTAAAATCTGGTTTAAGGAATAATCTTTGTTTTCCTCTGCCTTTGATCAACCCCTATATATAACCCCTATTTTAGAGAGGACACCAATAAGTACAAGTTAAGAAAATCTTTTGTCTTTTCTGCCTCAAAATTCAATATTTGACCAAATAAACCAGCCCACTGTCATCCTAGAGCACAGACACAGCTGCTTCAAAGCCATCTACACCTTACACATCCACGCAAGGTGTCCCAAGTGCAAGTTCCCAGATTCTCAGTTCCCATCATGCCTCCAACATCGTACTCTGGTTAATTTCATGCACTGGCCATGCCTGGAAATAATGGTTCTGTTTTAAAGATCAGCAAACTGAAAGTCATAACTCTGCATTTGACAGAAGGGCAGTATTTGACATCATAGGATGGCAAATCCTTGAATAAACTTCATGTGTGCTTTGAGCAGCCCCCAACCAGCAGGTCAAAGAAACAGAGGCTCTATATTAGGAAACCATATTACTCTGTATAAACAACTCTCCGTCACTCCACAGACATACTGTTCATCCAAATCACACAATCATGAGTGTCACCTCATAGTTTTAAATATTTATACCTCACCTAATGTAGGTCCTTATGTGTTTAAGTGTGATACAAAACTAACTACAATACATTTAACTTAATAGGCTGATGATCGTGTTTGGCTCCAATTAGGCCATAAAAGCTTAAGAGTCTCCGATGTAGCAAGAAGAAAATGAGAATAGAGGAGTGAACCCACAATCGAGTAAAGGCCCGTCCCTCTGCAGCAGTCAGCTCAGCAGCTGTATAGCTTCAGCACTAAACGTAATGCCACGGTCCTCAACTGGATCACTGCCAGGAACTGACACGTCCCCAATGAGGCAGCAGTTTGGGAGAGCACGCCCACGGTCTTCTCCTCAGACCCTCACATCCTTTCTCTTTCCTTTCGGCTGCAATGCACCATTTACTGAGCACTTCTAAATCAAACCACTTTCTTTTACCTTTCTTCCTAGCTTCTCTGGGAGGATGCGCTGGCACTAAACTGCTTCACGATCTCCTTCCATACAGCTCTCTCCCTTTTTTTTCCTTTTTTTTTTTGAGAGGCCATAATAATACCACTTTTTCCTCTCTCTCGCTTTCTCCCAACAGCTTTGAGTCTTGTCTCAGTGCTTCTCTGTTTAGCCGTCACTTTGGTCCAGAGGATTACGGAGTTTCTGAGGCAATTCCATTATGTTAATTCATGTTAATTAAAGTTGTGTGCCTGCATTTGCCATTCATACTGGGAGCTGTATATTCAGCAACATATGCATGCACACGGGATGACTGCACAGTCTCCATTTTCTTATTCTCGACATTTTATATGTGCAAATAAGTACAAAATATTATGAATGTTCGATGACTAAGAAACATTTTTTAATGCTGTTCAATATTTTGGTGAAGTGAAGATAGTCCGACTGATGTTTGAAAGGACATAGTCTACGCTAATCTCATGAAATAAAACTTGGTATTCACATGTGAGCACAGACAACTGTTTATTCATATCACAGTATACTCCCCTGAAATGTAACTTGATCCCACTTTGTGTCATAAATAAGCTGACCGAGGCTTACATCATTGATTTTTGTTCACTATCACCATTTATAATGAAACTAATGAAATCTCGCCACGTTACAGTAATTTGTTGTCTGGAGGAAAACTGCACAGGAAATCCATACAGATGAATCCAAGTCAGTGAGGCACTTAGAATGCAAAGTAATATCGGCATCTCGTTCTTTTGGTCTAATTCTCAAATCCATTCCGGTGAGTCATTATCAGCGGTATACATGTACAGCATAGAGATTTATTAGCATAATAAAATTACATTAACCCATTAGCTGCTGTCATTGGAGACTTTATTTACTCCATTAATGAGCTTATTTTTCCTCGTTTACTTCAGCGGCTCGGGGACATGCTCTTCTCCCTCGCTCCATATGGCACTTTATGCTGACATCACACCTCTGACTCACAGCTGTGCTTTTACCAAGTCACTGATGTCTGCAGCTACGCAGAGCTCCAGGACCTTGCTCAGAGTGATGCCCTTCTGTTGCAGATAAACAATGATGACAAGCCAGTGTGGAATTTTACCCCTTAATTTTAGATAGCCAGACCAAGTTACAAGGACTTGTCAGCTACAGAAGCTCTGAACTATTGTGGGAGTTGTTCTTATCTCTTCCGTTGCAACATATAGCACAAGAGTCATAGCAATGTGCTAGAAGCAGATAGGAGCCTGTCCTTTTCAAGTGAAACAGGCATGACATTCTCACACAGTATCAATACAGATGAGTCAACACAATTCTGGCATGTGATTGGCTGCTCTGTCTTTGATGGCAGGCGTACAGCTCGTTGTATATGCATGGTGAGTTAGTCTGAATCAGATTCAAACACGGCATCCAACAATCTGTCAAGTTCCATTATCATTTCTCATTGTGATGATTACAACTAGAGCAGGGAAGAGACGCCTGCTAATTGAGCAAAAACACTTTCCATATGTGTGTCCTCTCATTGAGACAAATGAAGTACATGTTTGATGTTTAGGCATGAGCGTTCCATTAGGGCAAGCAAAACAAGCAATGCTTGTCCGGTGAAATCCAAAAATATACATCAATTTAAACATGCCAAAGAAAAAGGCATCTCTCTACTTCCAGAGCATTCTGTCACATACAGATTCTTATGTTCCCTGTTTGCATACATCCTGTAAATTACTGTCATCTGGTGGCTGCAGATAGCTGTTTTCTCTGGAGTCTAGCTTGACTACAAGTTTCCTTTATTTTCTCAGGTTTTTACAGTTCCAGCCTTTCATGATGGGAAACAGACAAACCTGAGGCCTCTTCTGATTAATGTGCATTGGGGATAATGTGTATAACTTCCACTTAAATATATGCACAGATGCATGTGAAACAAGCAAATCACACTGATATGTAATATCAACTGCTAAGTTTGCCTTTCTGTAAAAGTCACTGTATGCCCCTGTGTTTAAGTATTGCTTGCAACCTTAAGGCAGGAAATTTCACAGACACATAATAAACCAAACTAAAGGTTTATTGTTATTTATTTTTAATTAAAAGCTCCAAGTGGGTGACGTTCTTTCACCCTTGTACTATTAATTTTTAGTCATAATCCCATTTCCTCAAGATGCTCTGCTGCTCACAGGTTGCCACTGTAAAATAAAAGATTTGCCTACTTAAATACCAGCTACGTCGACTCACTACACATACATGTGCTGAGACGCTTTAAACATTTAAAATGTTTAACAGTATAAAAAGTATCTAATTTCTTTCCGGTGTAGTGTAGAGGTTTATTGCAAAACAATTATAACTTCAGTTTCTCTGGGTTTTTGGAATTAATATTATTATTAGTAGTAGTTGTTTTGGTAGTAATACTAAGAGTAAGTGTTCATTATTTTTGTGAATATTTGTGTTTGAACTTCCCTGGAAAGGAGTTACCTTTGGTTAGCTTGGATTTGCTGTGGCTCCCAAATACAACCTTATATACTGAAATTCCCTGTGAGTGTGTGCCTTCCACTTTGATTAATGCTGGGTTCCTGGGTTAGGCTGTGGATTGGATTGAGAACATTTGGGTTAATAGGAGCATATGGGAGGTGAACTCTAATTCATGTGACTGACCCTCTAATACAACTTTGATTTTTGAGGTGCCCCAGTACCAAAAACAGGCACTTGGGCAATCTGCTGTGTTGTTACAACTTTGCTGTTAATTTTTGTTTTTTATTACTTCAGTCGTTAAATAAAATGTTTCCACTTTTACAGGCCAACTTTGTGATGACACCTTGTGCATTTTCCCCCAGGTACGAGCAATAAAATCTAAATAATGAACATCTTAACCCTACTGCACCTCTACTACAATTACAGAACAAGGGGAAGTGTCACCTTCAACATGTGTGTTGTATTTGTCTCTCAAGTATGAATGCTCTAAACATGAATAATGTGTGAAAAAAATAGAGGTGCGACACCTGCTCTATGTGTCTGGAAATCTCACATTCCCCAAACTAATCAAACAGAAAATAGGAAATAGGAAAGGCCTAAAGGTGCTTTATGAAAAGAGAAAATAAAATGTTATATATGGTCAAATGGATTTTTCTGCACACAGAACTCATTTTCCTCTCAAACTACTGAAGAGTCACCTGTAAGGAAAATAATCAGTTTTGGCCAAACATGAACAAGAGCTGAAGTAAGATTGTTGCTTCCAGCTGGTTATAAAAGTCTCTTGAGTTTATGATCCATCCATAATTGTCCTTAAAGCAAGAGAATTGGACACCTTTGCACATGTGACACAATAGCAGTAACTTTTTTATCATCCCCAACACAGAGACAGTACTGATATCATGATATTATGTTCATTATTTTTTAAAACCGAGTGGACGGCATTAGGGGTCAACGGGGAATGGTGCCTGCAACTGCAGACTTGCCGGTCTAGTTTGTTAGGTAGTGCCGTCACACAAAATCAGGATCTTAGTAATATGCTGTCCTAGGATTGTCTCGTTACAGCATAAATGCATCATTGGTCGAATTGACACATTTTTTATCCTACCACAGCTTGAGTTTGTGAGATTTTAGTTCTTTATTTTGCTGATCTAATATATAAGCTTAATATAATATATCTATCTATATCTAATATATAAGACATAAGCCAACGTAAGGAAAGCATACACCATTATTAGTACAATACATTATTTTACTTGACAAGTCAAACTCAGCTCTGTAACAAAAGTCAGTGCCATTTCTTTTGGGTGAACATCTCTAGAAGAACACTACCCAGAATTTCAGGCTAAATATAATACACTTAAATCAGCAGTGTCTGCTACTGAAGAGTTTCTGCGTCATAAAAATCTCAGCACAGCATGTTCTGATAAAAGGTCAGAAATTTAGAATTATAATACCTGTAAGTCTTTAGACTGAAAAAATAATGTTGTGTCATGCCCTCTTTATACAAATGTCAATTTGCTCCTTGTGGTGGGATTTATTAAGTTACTGCTGGCAGCAGTAGTTTCAATTTTATTCATTTTCTATCACAGCTACATATATATACAGACACTAAAATAGTTTTGGCAGGTGGGAATATGAAACCCATTAAAACTTGGAAAGCTAAGGCTGCATACTTGTGCAAAGCGAATGTCATAAATCTCAGCCATCATGTATATACTGTATGTTTAAAAAATGAGTCAGTGAGAACTTGTTTAAATGGAACTGCATAAAGCAGCAATCTGCTGCTGTTTTGGCACATTTTATATGTGGTATGTAAGTGGCCTTGTGGTGATAATTTAAAGACTGTCAGACAAGATCTATATCTCACTCAGGCTAGCTGCGTTCTGTTTGCATTCAAATCTGATTAAAACTCAAGGTGAGTAAAGAATCAGGTGAAATGAGTTTGAAATAATTCACACATTTTCTATTAAGCTGAGGGCGATGTGTCTTGTGTACCTGCAGCAGATGAATTTAGAGAACTGGCGACGGGAAGCTCTAGTTCAACAAGCGAGCTCTGCTCTCTGTTCTGTTTTGAGACGCAGGCAGCTTTTTTTTTTGCCCGCTGAGTCATGTCATACCTGCTTAGTGGGGACAATGGCACTGCAGCGCTCGCTAAAACCTGAACCACCACATAAAAACAGATGCATAAAAAGATGGCTATAGCTGAAAAGTGAAGTCACAGGCAAAATGTTTTAAAATTCCATTAGTTTTAAATGTCAGCAGGTTACAGTGACTCCAGTTTCAAAAAGTAAGTCAAATTGTATAGTCTTCAGCCTCACTTGATCTGTTATCTCAGTAAACATATTCCTGATTAGTTTATTCTATTTAATTAATTTATCTATATTTAGACAATCCATCATCACACCTTTATTTTATATAGTAAAGATTTGATGAGACCATCTCTACATGCAAAACTCCCTTTAAGATGAAGACGGTGTGTTGTTATTAGTTCATAAGAGTTTTCTGATTTATGATTTATGATTTATTGCGTTCTTCTAGTTATTTTTTGGGGGTTCTTCAAACAAATGACCAAATAACCAACAAAGCATGTTGTTGCACTAAGATAAATTTAAAAAAAAAAAAAGGAAGACATTTTTAAATGTAGATGTCTACATCACTCATGGTCCCCCGCATTTCACTCTTCACTGTGATGTAAAAGGACATTTTGATCAGCCTTGGGCAGGACTGAAATATCCCTAACAACTAAACTTTATTAAGTGTCATTAAATGGCACAGGGGTTGGTTTGGTTCTGCCACTCAGAGTTTGTATGTTTTCCCTTAACCTGTCCAGGAATATTTATATTGAGATTACCATTTTGGCATTTTTAAATTGAAAGTTTAAATTGACTGTAGGTTTGATTTTGAGTGTGCACCATCTGCCTGCCTCTGTGTTAACCCTGCGATAGATTGGCAACATGTTAAGGATGTACGCTCCCTCTTACTAGTTGGGTAAGTGGTTGTGAATCCTTTCCAGAGAATGAATCATGCTGCCTTTATGTCAAGATTTTCAATAATCCTCTGAAATATCTCTTTGTGCACCAGATGGATTGGCTCCTGTATAGTTGTTCATGGTTTCCAGATCATCTATAAATTTTTGATCTGCTGACTCAGCTTAAGCTAAACCTTGGAAGCTTTGGTTATGATATTTGCCTTATTCATTATACATAACGAATAAGGCAAACGTGGCTCTGGCATCCAGCTATTTTCCCACTGTTTACCTTACTGTTGTGAAGTAAGCTTTATGTATTACTGCGAGGTATTTTGTCATCTTTAAGCCTTAAAACTCATGGCTCTGTGGATTTCATGTCTCTTTTTCATGTGGGTTTCTTTTCTTTTTTTTCATACCCAGGAACATTGAGTCTGAATATCATCTTATCTTTTTAACCTCACTGCGTGGTTAAACGTTCTGTGTAGTAAAATAAAATCATCTGTCAGGCCCCTAATAATATCTTTCTGTGACATTTATGACACTTTCTCTCAAATAACAAGCATGTCTGGCGGGATGATGTAGCAAGAAGACAGGGCGATATAAAGGAAACTTATCGGTAGGCTATTATTGAATCATGGGGTGGTTTATTACAAAAACAATACAAGTTAGGTAACTTTCTAGGGACTTACTGCACTAATCATAAGGCCTCTTTGTACCTTTACTCATAAATACCTTTCGAGAAAGACCCTTCAGCATGGTGGCCCCCACCGCCCCATATGAACTTTGTAATGCCCTGTCTATGGAGGCCTCCAAGAAACAAAAAAGACTACTCAAAATTCATTTGTTCAACAAAACCTTCAACCTCTAGCTTTATTTGTGCATTTTGATATTTCTGTTCATTTTTAATCTTCTGTGAAGCATCCTCGGGCATCTTGAAAAGCACTGTACAAAAATCTAAGTTATTATTATTATTATTATTATTATTATTATTATTATTATTATTATTTTAAATAAACATGTGCAGTAAGGATGTAGTGAATTGCTTTGCTTCGTTACATATTGAGTCCCAATTTTTAGGTAGTACAGCCTTCTTTTGAAACTTTGCGGTAAAGTTTTGTAGAGTTTTCTTGCCATAAAACTTTTCGCAAAGACGCACACATACACACACACACACACACACACACACACATAAACACAAACTACTCCAGCAGATGGTCAGCGCTTAACTTTATGAATCTCAGGAGGCTCCAACAGA
>NW_024582990.1:7412-22549 GCF_018398535.1 Haplochromis burtoni | reverse complement strand
GGAATGAAAATGTCTGGAGCACCAACAGATATCTGGAGATGGAAGAGAACTGCATATCAGCTCGTCTCACAGTCTCACGTCCAAATATGTGAGAATGAAAATGAAAACACAATAGTGAGACACAAATTACTTATATGGAGGTTTATAAATCCAGCTTCACCAACCAATGGAGGATGGTGGCTTTATCCATCTTTTCTACAGTCCTTGGTCTATAGATCTACACAAAGGTTTGGCTATGCTGGGATTCCTCTCAGATCAGTTGCTTACCAGTTCAGATCTGAAGCTTCAAAAAGCTCTGCTTGAGCTTTCACAGAAGAAATTAAACCTACTTTGTGTTGCTCTGTTATTCCCAAAGGATCATCATAGAAGGTAATGCTGCATATTTGATCTTTCTAGATTTTTATGCCTGATGCAATGCATAAGGGATTTTTGTCTCTTCACAGGGTTAAACTAGAAAGCTTCCACCTATTAGATGAATGTGTAAACCACTACACTACAGAGCCAAGCTTTTACAAAAGACCTAACTAGTTTTGTAGTAACAAATTAGACTATTTTAAAGAACAACAAGAGAAATATGGAAATCAAAGAACCCTGATACACTGATATCAACAGCAGAGATTGTGGTGTAACTTCTAGGTGGAGGTGAAAAGCTTTTTAACATATAACTCGTGGCAAAGTCAGTAAAATTAGTTAAGTTTTTAAGTTGGTGATTCTGTGAATGCTGTTTTTATGTCGGATGTCAATTTAAGATGAGCTAGGTTATCCTTTAACATCTGCTCAGATAAGATGACTGAAAATGGTGCAACTTGCTTTCAGAAGGAGTCCTACTATGAACAATATTCAGATGATTTTGTAGTCACTGAGGACTTGGGAAGCATCAACTAATAAATTACCTCCAACTCAGCGATAGCAGCTGTTTTAGGTTAAGAAAAGAATAATAAGAGAAGAAAAAATATAACTAAGAAAAGTACTGGTTGTCTCGTGACCAATCTCTCAAAAGGCTAGCACAGAAGACAGATAACCATACACTCTCACTTTCCCATCAGTTAGCTTAACAGGAATATATTTGGACTGCTGGGTAAACTTATCCAGGCAAAGATACAAAAAGGCCCCAGCCAGCTGGTGGATTTAAACCCAGGGCCCTTCTTGCTGTGAGACGACAGAGCTAACCTCTGTATCTCAGGCAACCATATACAAAAAAGATCCTTTATCATGATATCATGTACTCAGTAGCTGACCTGAGACTATAACTATAAATGACGAATAGAGCTTGGTGAAAAAGGGGTGGAAACATAACTTGTGTCATAGGCTGCAGGGCTGCAGTCAGTCTCCTAGCAACGCTGGCCCTCAAATGTCAGTCCACTGCCACGGGAAAGCCCCACCCAGAGGCTCAGAGCAAAGACCAGTGCCTCCACAGATGCATCCAAATATAGGCTTAGTCTCTGAATGACAATTTATTTATTTATTCATGTCTAACCAGAGTCATGTGTGCAGATGGAGGTGTTGAAGTTGTTTTTTAATTGCTTGTAATTTTTATTTGCATGTTTTTATAGCACTTATAGGCTATTTCAAAATCCTATTTGAAGTTACTGAACACTGTTTATTTTAGCCTTGCTGTGCCCACAACATCTTCATACAGAGACACTTTAGATTAATCTGATATGTGTGCTGCACCATTTGCTTATTTATATATTTACTTTTATTGTGATTAGGTTTTATTGTTAATTTTAATGTTCTTCTTTAGCTCATGTTTTCTTTTTTTATCCAAATTGAGCCTCTTTGTTTTATAGGTTCTGTTTGCTGTGTTTGCCTGCAGTAACACTGAGATTTTTTCAGTTATGGGTATGAATAGGAATTGGCTTCTACTGTTCAAATAGTTCATCCAACAGTTTTATGTATAAAATATATTTTTTCTGTCATTTTTACTGGCACTTTGTAGTATGTAAAGCCCTACTACTGCAAGAACGGGCCCAGTAATGCACCTAAAAATTGTTTATGGATCACCGTTAAACACCAACAGAAAAAAAAAGAGAAGGGACCAATAAAACATGAGAGAATCGTAGATTGGCTGCTGTACCAGCCAGAGAAATATGCAAACTCAAAGACAATTACAGCTGTCAAAAAGTCTTTTTGTGGAATTGTTTTAAATAATAAATGCACTCAAGTGCAAATGGTGCCAGGTAAAGCCAAGTCTGGGACAGGGGACATCGTCAAAGTATAGTCAAATAGTTCCCAATAAAAGCCAGCTAGCTCTAGAAAAAAACATATGTTATTGAATGTGTTTAGGGGGGGGATTTTGCTTTGTTTTTTATATACCACATGTTGATTACCTTGGCAGTGTGTGAAGCATTTTGCATGTCAGGTGCTAAACAAATCAGATTTAATAACCTGGCTGATTGATGTGAGAAAATATGATAAACATGCAAAGTAGATGTTGTGTTGGCATGGTGTAAATAAGATTTACTAATGAAGTTGTTCTTTGTCTCCTATATTAATTAATATTCATTCCTACTCTTTGCTGGTGCTCTCCAAATGTGATTGATGTCTAAGAACTAATCTCCTGTGGCACATGTTAAAAATAAAGACTACTGGATATTAGAATAAAGTTAGTGGTAGGCCACTGTGCCTCAGCTGTTCAAGCTGCCCTTTAACACAGGCAGCGATGCATAACTAAACAAAGGCAGACAAATTATGCCCTACTGAGTTTTTAATGAAATCATGAAGCTGGATCTTTGCTCTGTTGTTACAAGAGAGCAGAATGAGGTGTGTGGGACAGACATCCCTGTGTATTGTTTTGTCTCCTGTTCTCTCCCACCACCTGGGGAAACACATCAGCAGATGTGCTGACAGCATGTTCTCTGTTTTTGAAAGTTTATAGCCTGCAATGTGTGTTTAGATTTTAAAAAAAAAAATCTTTAGAAGCGATAAATGTGAACACTCAAGCTCTACAGGCCCATATGCTTTCTTCCTTGTCTCCCTGATGTGTTTATCAGGTGCTGTCTTGGAGCAAAACTTCAAATCAATAAAGCAATTAGTACATCCAAGCCCATGACTCTCACCGGGGAAGATTTATTGGTTGCGACAGGAGCCAGGACACACGAGGACTTCATCATTTCTACGTAGCTGGCTGGATACAGAGAGCTGCACAGGTCCATGAGTTTGATACAATCACAGGGTACAGGCATGCAATCGGGGCCTGATCCCATTGTATATATATCACAGTGGCTGACCTTTTCCAGTCTCACTACTAGTCGCCCTCCAGCACTGGAAGCTCTGCTGTGGAATAACTCTTTATCAGTAGTGACTTCTTCAACCTTATTGAAAGAGTTTTTTAAGTTACTTTAGACTCGTTCAATGTGTGGTTTTGCGGTCATATAAAATGTATCTGTTAGGTTTGAGGAAACAATGTGGGGTACCTGTTCTATATCCTGATTGAATATACAGCCTCCCTGGAGATATTGCAGATTTTCTATAGACACTGAAGATAGAACCTAATGTTTTAAACTGTATGCCTAAAGTGGACAGGTACAAATTGAACTTGGTCACACAAATCAGCCATAATCTTGGCTCCTAGTATTCCTAAAATCTTCTGAATCTGGCCACGTTTTATCACTCACATACACTACTCATCATCTTTAATGTATATCACCTCTGGTTGACAAATCACAGATTCAGATCCAGATGATGTCTTTTATTAAATGTTCAGAACTTTATGCCAAAAGGAAGCATCTGTTGCTAATGACTTTTATCAGGGTGTATCTATGCACATGTAGTTTTTACCACAATCCCGATCAAAAGTTTAAAATGGCAAAACAAAAAATCATGGACCATCAGGTTGCGTTTTTTCTCATCACATGATTAAACCTTCTCCACCTTTCACTGTCCCATGTTTGGTGCTGTCCAAACAGTCAGTTCTGTGGTGTTCAAGGAGACGAGGCCCTTGAAGGCATTTTTTGTTTTTGAAGCCCTTCAGTCTCAGATCCGGTCTGATGGTTAAGGGGCTGCAGTCCAGGCACCAGTAACGGCCTTGATTTGGACCGTCCAGTGTCTTAATGGACAGCCAAATGGATCCTCCGGCAGTCTTCTGCATGAGTTTTGTAGGAATGTTTAGCTTATTTTAGAGTTTAGAAATGTGTTAACATAGAATGTAGAACTATTGTAGAGATACTGACACTGCCCTCAATATAATAAAGGCCTCACTGTGTCGTGAACTTAGGAGTAGATTGTAGGAGACCCCTCCCCCATTTGAACTGTGAAAGTAAAACAGAGAGGAGTTAATGCTGAGTGAAAATTCCCCAGAGAATGTTTGGGTGGGGGTCTCAACATTTGTAACTGGATAACTGATGGGTTTTATGACCTAGGGAGTCACCTACACCCACAGTGTTTTAACTGTCACGCACACACATCCACACACACACTCACTCATGTGCACACACATACACACAGGTATGTGTACACAGTCACACACGAGCACTCACATAGACACATGGGAACGCGCACATGTAGGCATTCACGTGCTCATGCACATAGACACAGACAGAGTTTGCAGCACACCGTGGGGGGGTTTTATAATAGGGTCGCCCCTACAAAACTGTGTTTCACAGACAAAGGAGTGAAGATTTGCAGAGGGACACCGGCCTCGTCTTCCCTTCTAGAAGTGCATGCTTAAATGAAGATGAATAAAGATGAATAAAGGTTTTGTGAAATGACTACTGAGTTCCGGCGCCGTCTCTGGATGCCTCGACGAATAAAAGAACAGGGGTAAAACTGATTTCGCAACAGTTTTTTGTTCCATAACCCTGAGGATCATTTAAGAAATTCCAAATGACTGTCTTACTGTGTCCCACGTTAGCAGCGATGACGCCCTGTAAGAGACCCTGCTTATGCAGTTCAACAACCCGAAGTTCAAAGAGGGAACGTTTTTCTGCCTTTGCCATCAGAACATCATGACAGTGTGACTACCTGACAGAAAATGACAATGAATCCACATTTTTGCACAGATTTGGCCTTTTAAAGGCATGTGGTCCTAAACTTTTGATCAGCTGTAGAATAGCCTGTTTAATTTTAAGCGTTGTTTTCAATAAATTGCATGCTCAATAAAATGTTTTTTCTCACTCACATTTCTTCTTGCTGCATGTTGAAGCTCTACTTGGAACCTTGTTAAGATCTAACCATGGAAAATATGAATTTTTTTTTGCCATTTTTCAAGTGGTCTTAAACTTTTGATCGGGATTGTAGGCTATTCACAAATATTTTTAAACTCTAAACATGTTTTGCATATCCAAACCATATTGTCATCAGAGCAGGATGTTTTATTCCAGAAGTGTTGCTCAGCATGCACATCCCCAGCATCCGCTATGTGTGACTTGTGCTGCACACAGCATCAGACGCAAAGAGAAGAAAAAACACACAAAAGCAGCAAAAGACAAAGGAGTCATGGTGAGCCCCCCACAGAGTTTCAAGAGAACTGAGAGGCAACATCTGAAGTGCAATGAAAAATCCTCAGTGACGTCGTTGTTATCCTGAGATTTCGTCTACATGCACGGGCTTTGTTTCACAAACTTTCAGCTTTAACCTACATTAAACCTTTTATCCATCAACCAACTACGCCAGCTCTCCTTCGTGTTTTGGTGACAAAATAAAGAACTCTATTGGCAGATTTTATACATAACATTTCATTAGAAAGCTGTCATTTCAATGAAATCTGGATAGAAAACAGCAGATGGTTTTATTTGCCATGAGCGACAGCATGCACCTGAGGATTATCTATTAGATGATAAATTAATGTGAATTATGCTGCCGCTTCCTTCGAGAAATCACTGCTAACACTGTACACTGAGTCGGGCATCTTTAATTAAGTCCTGCTGAATAAATAACACATGTTTATAGCTGACCCTGGAGACATCTGCTTTCAGGCAGCGAGAATAGCCACATCAATCTGACCTTCCCTTTTACAGCTGCAGATGCTGTCTCATGGGTCATGCTACTTTCAGTATAAAACTCCTTTGTATTTGTTGCTTTGTTATCGTCCCTGCTAGTACACTGCACTCATCTCTCCATTAGTGGAGCAAGAACGAGGCACCCAGACAGCAGATTCTCTTCTACAGCAAAAACTCTCTCCTTTAAAATGGACTTGTCAATTGTTTTTATAAGCTTGATTTAGCGCTCCTATCCATGCTTGCTTGGTTTTCTCTCCATGAGGTGGACTTAAAAGCTGGTAAGTTACAGCATACTTTCTTTCTACTGAGGAAAGGCAGATATCTGCCTGTGAGCAGACACCGAGGACATCAACTGATGAAGGCCACTGATATTCTGCAGCAAAGGATAAAGCCATGATTCACTTGTTATGTGGCTCTACAAAAGGAGGTTTAAGCTTTAGCTTTGCGCTACAACCTAGAATGTATTTTTTATTCAAAATCTGGTAGACCGCAGCTTGCTTGTGTCTTTTGGAGCTTATTTTTGGAGGTCTCCATCATGCCATAAAAGATGCCAATGTGACTTCAATGACTTGTTTTAGACTCCAAAATTTGGACCATTATTGTTAATATTTTGGTTGTTTCCAAATTGTCTTTTTTTGTTTTAGAGCCAGAAGTTATTATATGAATGAACCTGCTAATTGCTACCAATAAAATACTACAATCTCACTCTCCGAAACTGAGTCACTAACTCTTGATTGTCATGCCCTGACTGAGCCTGGTTCTACCTGAGATTTCTTCCTGTTGAAAGGGAGTTTTTCTTTCCTACTGTCACCAAGTGCTTCCTCAAAGGGGGTCATCTGATTGTTGGTGGTCCTCGAGCTTCTCGAGGCAACTGTTGTTGTGATTTGGTGCTATATAAATAAAAATTGAATTCAATTGAATATTGACATTGACATGATATTATTAATCAGATAATTCCATTTAAAATGTAAGTTAAGAGTGACTGAATCAGCAAAGGTGAAGCCTTTCAGCCTTGCAGATGCCGAACAGCGACATCTACCTGTGTCAGGAACTTGTCAGTTATGCTCCCGCATACACATGGATGAGTTGTAAAAGAATGAACCCCTTAGAGTTGTTATAAAAGAAAAGAAAAGCAAGCAACCAAAAGATAGCACATATTTCTGATATACCACTTGTATATTATTATACTAGATTGTAGCATTTAAAAAACAGTAACATACCTGCATGAAAGGCCATGAGAAGTACTGCTGGGTACACATCATGGCAAATGACAGAGGACCTGCATGTCCTCAAGTACATTTGTTCTTGGTTTTTTTTTTTTTTCAAATGTTATTTTATTTTACTATATGATTATAAGTGGAATAATTAATTTAAGGTTGTTCAGTTGTATCTCTAATCATGGTGCTGTCACCAAAATTGTTGAAAACAGGTGTGTAAAAGCACAAAAAAGAATCATTATTTGTTTAGATAAACTTCATATAGGGTGCTGAGGGTGCTACCCCACACTCGCATGTCATCGTCACACCACCCCTACATAAAACACGTTCCCACGGCTATGAATATACATAGATGCAGTAAATTAACACTCCAGTTATAATAGAGTTCTGGAATTATGCTAATTACTATAACATAACGGGTATTCATTTCATAATTGATGCTGCTTTTAAAGTGTTTTTCCTGATAAAACCTGACTAATTAACTCCATTAACACACTTTCCTGTTAACACATCCAGTATCTCTTAATCCCCTGCAGGTAAATGAACTCAGTGATACACATCTTCATGTATGCTCTCACACAGACTCACCTGTTAAATGAGCCTGCAGGGAAACGCTGTTTGCATTAGTAAGACAGTAATATAAGCATCTGTTTTTGCTTCCAATATAGACTTTTTTCCTCTCTTAATTATAATCTACATGAGATAATCATGGTTGTAAACACAGATGTCAGTGTATGGCACAATTTCAAAGAGTTGAAAACAATAGAGGAGGCTAAAAATAATAGTAAAATATTGCATGACAGTTTTAACTTTTTTTTAGCCTTACTCAGGTGTTCCTGAGCAAGACTCTGACCCTTGACCAGTTCTAGCTTAATGCCAGTAAACAGTACACAAAAACAAGAGAATGACTCCCACCAGCATTACATTTGGTCAACTCTCTAGTGATAAAAAGAGCCTTTTTCATGCGGTTTCTCTCTATGATTTTATTCTCCAACATGACTGTATTCTACATTAGAAATCCTGCCCAGTGAACCTTTAAATTGGCTTCCACTTCACTTTATGTCATGTCTTCCACTGGGGCTGCAAGAGGAAGAACAAAGTGACACTGTAGATTCCTCTGTCATGGGTTCTGCCTCATTACCAGCAAACCTTCCTCTGTAGCTGCTCTCCATAAATCATAACAAAACAATGTCTGAGTACAGTATACTGTTAGAACAATCTTTCATTAAAAAAAAAATACCATATCTCCCAGTTTGTAGTCATTGCGTGTTCTGCTTCTTACAAATTATCCACCAGCATTTCAATGAGATTTAAATCTGAACTCTTTTTTCTTCTTTTTCTCGACCAGCACTGAACTTCTTCCTTTTGATCTTTTCCTTGGTGGATTTTCTGGTGTGTGAAAGGGTATTATACTGATAAAAAGGCCACTTCCAGTTCAAAATTAGAGCAGATGGCCTTTATATTCAAGCAGTCCTTGTTCATAGTTGAATCAGTTACTGCAAGCTATCCACTTACTACTTGCTGATGCTAAAAAGCAACTTCAAGGCAAAACATTTTGACCACCATGCTTCACAGTAAGAGGTTCACCTGAAATACTACATTTGGCCTCCACACCAAACTTCATGACTGTGCCTGGCCAGAGTACATTATTTAAAAACATCTGACCCATGCTTATACTGTATGTCCATCTGAAAAGTATACTTTTGCTTCAATTGACCAAAAAACTGTCACATTTGTGCAATATACCTTTGTGTCTAAATTGCACTTTGAAACACACTTTCATAGTGACTGGCAGAGCCTGTAATGATGTTTTGGGGTAAATTTGCTAAGGAAACCAGTCATAGACTAAAATCCCACACCACTACACCCCAGTTTCCATTTAAAAAGAAACTAATTTGCCAGAGCTATTGTATTGGTTTAAATGTCAAGGGTAAAACGGTACAGCAATTTGAAAAGCCTACATAAATAGCGTTTAAAATGACTGGGGATTTATGTGGTAGGATTTCCTGTCTTTTTAGTCAACATAACATATTGTCACCTAATTTTAAATTTACCAATTGGGCTATTGTATCCTATCAGGCGTTGGTCCTTAGGGTTGATGACCAAATATTGATGAAGTCTGTTGTCACATTACCCAAGATATCATTACTATGATCAAGGGTTAAGACCTGATTTAACTATAATAGCTGATGTCATTGCCAGCTAGTGTTATGTGTGGTGCAAGAAGATCAAAACTTATGCTTCAGGTTATAGCTTAGATTTGCCTCTGAAGCATAAACCCTTAGTAAAGGTGAAACCACTGTGACCTACTGAACGCTGCACTGTAGGTGGGTGATAGCTGGACAGTAAACAGTAAATCAAATAACTTGGAAGCAGATGGGCTAGAGCAACAGAAGACCACACCGGGTGCCACTGTTGTCAGCCAAGTGCAGGAAACGGAGACTAAAATGCAAACAGGATCAGTAAAACTGGACAATATTAGGCAGGACAAAATTGAAAGATTGGAAAAAAGTTACCTGGTCTGACAAGTCAGGTCAGGAGTGGGCCTAAACAACGTGAAACCATGGAACGCTCCCGCCTTGTGTCAAACGATTCATGCTGGTGATGGTGGTGTAATAGTGTGGGGATTTTCTTGAGACCCTTTGGGCCACTTAGTACCAGCTGAGCTTGGATTAAATGCCATAGCCTACCTAAGTATTGTTGCTGACCCTTTATGACCACAGTGTGCCCATCTTCTAATGGCTTCTTTGAGCATCATGACAATGGGTTTACAGCACTCAAATGACCTCTAACCTCATCAGTTCTCAATCCAATAGAGCACCTTTGAGATGCAGTGATTAGACATCTGTTTCATGGAGGTGCAGTTCACAAATCTGTAGCAACTATGTGATGTTATTGTGTCAGCATTGACCACAATCTCTGAGGAATATGGCAATGACTGTGTTGAATCCATGCCATAAAGATTTAAAGCAGTTCTGAAGGCAGAAGTAGATCAAACCTGGTACTACCAGTAATGTAAAGACCCTACAATATTTAAGATAAAACTCAACCAATCAGATAGTCCCCTATGTAAAATTATTTGCTGATGGTATCAAGGAAGAACAGCCTTTTAACAGGAAGAGACCTCAGAGAGGGGAAGCCATCTGAGGGGAGAAGTTTCTAATAAATGGTAGATTTAAGAAGAAAATAAATAAATAAATAAATAAATAAATCCCAGCCTCCCATGAAGTTTGTGCATTCATTGTTATTTTTTATGGAGGTGGTTATATATCTTTAATTTGTGCACAGACTGCAAATGGGACTGTGCCTGCTGTCCCACCACCAAAGCCGCCTACTTGCTCTTCATTGAAAATGATTTTTAAAAAAGCTTCACTTCTCATGTGAAAGGCGTGTAATTCTCTGTGGGTTTATCACTGCAAACAACCATTCTCACATAACACAGCCATTCGATCCACTGTTAATGTAAAATTTATGTAAAGCAGCTTTAATGTTATTTTGAGCTTGTTAGCATGCTGACATTAGCATTTAGCTCTAAGCACCACTAACTCTGTGTCTTACGGTATGTATTTGCTCTTGCATCTTTACTAGATGGCTCTTCAGATTACAAATAACTCATGAAGTATAATTCAGAACATAAATGCTTTTTATGATGAACGGTTTTATCTGCCATCCTGAATCACTGTGAAGGTGGAAGATTGTAAAAATGACAGCTACCACGCCTTTGTATGAGTGCAAGGCAACAGTGCAGCTACACTTCTTTTTGATATCCTCAGCCTTACCTTGCCTTTAAATCCCACAAGGGCCAGGCTGTATTATAAGATATAAACATAACAGGGAGGATACAGGCCCAAGGCTTTGCAGGGAGTAGGGAAGAGCTGGAATTGGCATCAGGATGTGTAAAATCAGCAATATGAGAGTGTGTGCTAACTCTGCAATGTCAGTCCATAATCCAAAAGAGACATCGGCTCTCTCAGTGTCCCAGGGCTGGGTCTAATTCTCCAAGGGTCCTTCTGATGAAGTCATTAAAAAATTACAGTCATTTATATATGCTATCAAAACATCAACACTATAGTTCATTACAAACAGGAGTTCTGAATTGGAAGTGTTACCTGAAGGACTGTGCTGGAAAGGTAGCCATCATGATGACACCCAGTGTTTAGTGAACCCAACAACTCAAGGTCAAGGTCAAGGTCAAGGTAACTTTATTTATACCCAAAGGCAAGGTAAATTTGCTTTACAGAAAAATGACAGCATTTGGCATCCCTTTAAAAACACACATACCTAGTAAATATATAAAACTCACTGTGGCACATATATAGTAGTTTTGATATTTCGAATCAAAAACAGTTCTTATTTAATTCAGTGACAGCAACGGGGACAAAGCTATTTTTATAACGCTTTGTCCTACATCTCGGAAATAGAAACCTCCGTCCTGAGGGAAGAAGCTGAAATTCACCCCTTAGAGGATGGGAACCATTTTTAAGGATTGATAAAGCCATCCTCTGTACCTGCTTAGAGTACAGGGAGGCTAAACAAGACTGTGGCTCACCTATCAGACGACTGGACCATCTCACTATCTGATTTAGAGAGTTTTTCTCTGTGACAGAGGTCTGACCAAACCATGCCACCAAACAAAAGGATAAAACAGACTCAATAAAAGAACGATAAAACAAAGTTAAAATTTTTTGGTCAATGTGGAAGTGAACAAGTTTCCTAAGACAATAAAGGTGCTGGTGACCCTTTTTACAAACTGATTTGCAATTTTGATCAAAGTTCAGTTTTTCATTTATTATGGTCCCAAGATATTTATATGATTGTACTTGCTCTATTTTCTGACCTTTAATTAAAGTGACTCCGTGCCCATTTTGTTGTTTCCTAAAATCAATCACCATATCTTTTGTCTTAGATATGTTCAGCTGGAGATAAGACTCCTCACACCACTGAACAAAGTCATCAATGACTGGACCGTGGTTAATTTCACCCTCTTTCAGTAAGCTGACAATAACAGAGTCATCTGCATATTTAATAATGACCCTGTTTTCATGTCTGCCCTGACACATATTTGTATAGAGAGTGAATAATAAGGGCGATAGGACACACCCTTGAGGAGAACCTGTGGAGGAGATCACTGGGTCAGACAGAACCCCATTTATTCTCACTCTTTGTGATCTGTCAGTTAAAAAATCTAAAATCCAGCCCACCAGGTTTTTCCTGATTTCAAACTGTTCTAAAAGTCTTTTAATTAAAATATGGGGCTGTATTGTATTAAAAGCCGAAGAAAAATCAATGAAAAGAAGTCTTGCAAAAGTTCCTTTACTCTCTACATGTTTAAGAATTAGATTTAGTAAAGTCAAAAGTGCGTCCTCCACTCCTCTCAACTCCTACTGCTCGTTAAAACAAAGCTATGGCCACCTTTTATGCACAATCTGATATCCCCATGTTGGTGTTGTTCCTGCATCATCATAATAATGATGGTCGAGGATGATGGCTAATGCTATTGAAACTATTAGTAGCAAACCAACATGAATAACATAAATGTGGCTAACAGCAAACCTAAACTGATAATATATTTATTATACTGTACAAATTTGATTTTTTTTAGCAGTTCTGCATTGGCTTCATATTTCCAGAGGCTCGTTTTTGGGTATTTGGCTAAACTTTTTACATACTTTAAGTTGATTTTTTTACATTTTATGGCTTTAGCCATTTGAAAAACTGCAGCCCCAGTACAGCCTTAACAGGTCTCCAATGTGATGCAGGGCTTAACCATTCACACCTATGGGCAATGTAGAATCCCATTAAACTGCATGATTTTGGACAGCAGGACGAGTACCTGGACAGAACTCCCACACAGAAAGGCCAGAATGTGGAGTTAAACTCAGGACCTTCTTCCTGTGATGCAACATTTCTAACCACCGTGCTGCAATTCCAAGCTAAGTATCAGGAGCTTTTGTGTTATTTTGGTGTGTTCACAACAAAATTCTTTTGAGTACACAAATAAATCCACACCAGACTTTGGTAGCTTGGTCATGGCTTTATATCAAATCTTAGTGGTGAACCTGCTAAAGCACAGTTTGTTGTCTTTTGGTATTTTCTGGAGCTTATTACAGTTAGGCTGGTGGTGAAAGGTCTACTATAATTTTGTTATTATCATAACAAAATTGCAGGTTAGAGCCAAAATAATGTGGAAGTGCTTGATTCATCACAAAATAAATGAGAGAGACAGAGCGAGTGTACACAGCTGCTGTTCTAATGTAACATGTTTGACCCTAAAAAGCTCATTTTTTACAGAAACGTCTTTGTATAACTGAATAAATATTTGACATTTGAACCACAGGCTTGCATCCAAGCACCAGGGGAGCAAAACTTCATGAAACAGATGGACCTTTTTGTGTGCTTGAGTCCAATTAAGAAAACACGTGGCAAAATCTGCTCTGCAACAGTGTCTTCTTTCCCCCCACAGAGCCCACTGATTTCATGGCCTCTTGCCAAAACAGTCGTTAAACGAGCATTCAAACCATTTTGCGATCCGTTTTAATTGGAAGCTAATGGACTGGAGGGACCTCATCTGTTCAGGTCTAAGGAAGCATGAGGTGAATAATATAACTGGAATATGGTTAGTGTGAACCACTGACTAAACTCCAGCTTGAGTGGAGTGTGTGACACTTTCATAGAAAGCACTGCTTAGAGAAATGAGTCAGTCTTGGATGGACTTACATGCTGCCATAATGCTTGATCTGGCCTTATTTCCAATCAGCTGCATGTTGGTGGAGTAAAGCATAAGCAGAGATACAGAGACAGAAGGTGACAGTGCAGCTACGAAGTGATAATGAAACCAGTTAAAAAAACACAAGGGATGAGCAGAAGGTAGTGACACATACTAAATACATTTTTGTACAAATAATTGTTTTCTTAGTTTGCAAACAAATTACTCTTGGGACAATTTTCCACTCCAAACTGGACCAGTCTCGCAGCCATTTCATTGTAATCAGCCATCCCCCAAATTGACTGTGTCTGAAACACATCAGTGGCTTGGACTGTGGAAATTGGGGCTTAAGCAGACGAAATAGCCGTGTTATTACGGCAGGGACTGTTTTTCCCGCCACCCCCCAAAATGCACATCATCCTTCTTTCCTGGTTCAAACACCTCTTTCCGCTTGTCACTCCCTGCAGGCCAGGAATCCAATTTAATGGATGTATTCACACAAACCTGTTGCCTGCGATGAAGCAGCGGTGGGTTGCAGTGATGTAAGAAACAGGAGCCCTCTCCTCTTTTTAATGAAGATCTCGAATTCCTTCAGGTGTACGTGGGCGGTGCCGCTGATGCCTGCCAACCGACTAAAAGCAAAGCAACAGGTTCTGCACTGGTGTGGAGGCAATTAGTGTTGCAGTCACTAGAGCATAGCCCATAGATCTCATTAGAGGGCCTCAGTTATGAAAGCAGGACGGCAAAAATCCAGACATATAAGAGGAAAGATGTTGATACTTTTGGATCGAGGACTTACACGCCCAATCAAGACAGTTTGTAGCCCAGACATGAAATATAATTACATCGTTGCCAATTACTGTGTATACTACATTTTTTTTGTGTCACTTTTAAAGTTATCCCCATCATTTACAAAGATGAAATCCTTATTTCTAGACTTTATGGCCAGCAGACTGTCACACTGAAAATTTTTGCAGAGATATTTTTATATGACAGTGCTGTCAAGTGACCAAATGTAATATGAGCAAAGTTGGGTCAGTTGGTTGGATTGACAAAACTGAAGATGACCCATACTCGTACAAATGACCTGTATGGGCAATCAAGGTCAGCTTGTTTCCTTTATGTATTTGCATAAATGTTATGTTAAGGCAAATAAAAATAAAAATCATTATTATTATTTAACTGATTTAAAAAATTGGATTTCAACAGCTAGAGATTGACGAGGTACAACACAAATGCTATGGCAAGGAGGAGTCAGGACGCCAGGTCAGGGGG
>NW_024582990.1:0-4904 GCF_018398535.1 Haplochromis burtoni | reverse complement strand
CAGGGGCGTGCTGGGTGTTTTTTTTTTTTATATCTATATATGTATATATATATAGATATAAAGATGTGCAATTTCTTTGATGATTTATCACAGTTAATTGCTATAGTATCACAAACAACGTGCATATAATAACCAGCTTGACCCCTTTCATTTGCAAACTGATAGCAGATGGACTTCTTCTCGTTTTTCTGTATATACTGTCTTGCACAAAAACTTTTGAAGCAATCATCCCTAACTCAAAAAGATCACAAGTCTGAATAAATTTGGTTGTTTCCAGACACTGTTCTACCAAATGGAACTGTAGCAGTGAAACTGTAGCTAACAAAAAGTCTGCTTTACATAAATACAATTTCAATAGCATTGTACACAATTACCTGATGGGAAACAACAATCAATGTGATTGATCTAACATAAGGTATGACATAAAACTAAAGCTCTGAACTGAAACTAGGAAAGTTAGCATTTCAAATAACTACTCTAAAAAAAATTCACTGATTATCAAAATAGCTTAATAGATACTTCAACTAATTTTTGGTTGTTTGAAGACATTTTTCAACCCAACCTTGACGTTGGCACTTTGAAAAAGAAGAGTGCTTAACATGCAAAAGATGAAGAGGCTTTTCTAACTAATATAATTAGGTAATCACGTCTGCTTTTCATCTAAATGACATTTTAGATGAGTAATATGTCAAGGGACTGTTGCCACCAGCTACAGCAAGCAAGCAGCAGCAGCAGCAGCAGCATGATAATTTCAAGTAACACCAAGCAAAAATAGATTCTTACCATGGTGAATTTGGTGAAAAGGCCATTTCTATGATCTATGTGTTCTGGGCGCTCATTAATGAAACACAGCACTGTAATATGGTTTTCTTTGATTTTCTGTCAGCGCAGTTTGATCTTCTGCGGGTGGCGTTTTCTTAGATGAGAGCACATGTGTGCATAAAGGGAAACCATCAGGGGTAACTAAAAGCACAGAGTGAGAGTGCAATCACTGGAGCCTACTGCCAGTCCCTTCTTATAGCTTCTATTTCATCAGGCCAGGGGGAATGAGGCCATGTCGCTGCCATGCTCAAAGAGACAATAATGATGCTGTCATTTCAGCACCACAGACAGCGACAATGGGGAGGATGATCATCGGAACTGACTATGCATAAAATCTCACAAATTTCCTCCCTGCCTGCGCAATACGTTAGTGATTAGAAGTGACAGAGGCTTTTTGAGGAACCTTGCAGGCTCTTTTGTATCAAGGATCTGAATAAAGTGTTGTGCCCCTGAGGGTGAGTCATGTTTGCTGAATGTTGCTGGAAGATAATGTGCAACTTGACCGACTTGACCTCCTTTTAAAGGGGCATCAATGTGTATTACCCAGAATGAACCATTCAAACTTTTGAGTCCTTTAATGCAGAAAAGAACCTCATGTTACGAGTGTGGCTGAGCAGTTAAAGAAAGTGAAAGACTTCAGAAAAGTTGAAACGTTGTATAAAATCTAAAGAGAAACACAAAGCAAACCTCATAAACCCATATTTACTGTGTTCACAGCAGAACACATAAAACATATCAAAATTTTAAACGAAGAAATTTTAAATTTTGCTTTTTTCACTATCATGTTTGGCTCATTTTGAATTTCATGCCAGCAATATGTCTAAAAATCCTGTGGTGAAGTAACAAAAGGCTGGAAAAATGAAGGTTGAAAATAGTACTGAGATAAATGTGTGAAACATTTAGCAAATAATTAACTATAATAGATCAGTAACATTAATAGGTGTAAAGAGTGTCTTGGTCAGGCAGTTCCTCAGAAGTACATATGGGCAGAGGTCCTGGAAAACACTGTCTACAAAATGTGATACAACTGTTCCTCTATGTAAAATTGTGATGACTTTGAATATCTCATTATCTCCGATGAGAGATGCTGCACGCCACCAGGCATGACAGGTAATTGAGTCGAGTCCTGGGCCAGTAGGGGGGCCTCTGAGATCTGGCAAACTTTAAAGTACAGCAGTGGCAATCTGCAAAGTTTGCAATGACAATAGAAGACGCCTGATCCCGCTTAGGGTTGGCCCCGTCTGATCAGGTCTGGGGGGTGACCCAAAGCAAATAAGTATGTTCTAATTCCAAAAGAAGGAAAAGTATCTTCTGGATACCATAAATAAGTGTAAAGCACAAGAGACTTCCCACTCCTGAACTACAGAACATCTTCTGTACATCAGTTGTGCAGCTCAGAGAATAATGATATTAGGAATAATTTATGCACTGTAGCTCAGCATGCTCCTAAAGTCAGAGTGAGAAATTGAATGCATATAAAGTACAACATAAAATATATTAGCAGATGGTCTCACCGCAAAAAGCACTGAACACGTTTGCATAGGTGGGCTTGTATCGCTACAGGTAATACAGAGAAGATAAAAAGATGCAGAACTCATGTAATTATTAACCATAATAATTGCATGAGTTCAAAGACCTGACAAAAAACAGCTAATATTCAAAATAAGAAGCTGTGAAATTAACAGTGGCATCATAAAAAGAAATAATAAAGAAAAATTGCTAATGCAACAATATGTTGTAGCAGAGTTTGACACTGTTTTCTGGGTTTTTCTTTCTTTCTTTCATAAAGGAATTCTTCTTTTGTATCTAGTTTTTCAACGCTCAGTAAAATTGAGCGTTGCCCTATATCACTATAGGGCAAAAAATCTTTGTCCAAAATGTCCCTGATTTAAAACTTACCACATTTTTATATTAATTTTTTGTTTGTTTTTTTGCATATAAGGAGTATTACAGCATTCATAGGAAGGAGGATATTTAGTTCTGCAATGTAATTGATGCTAAACTGTTTTAGACAAGATGCATTATTGGCCAAGAACTGACGAAGGCTGTTAAAGTGATACAGTATCCACAGGCACTGCCCCCACAAGGCATATAATTCACATTCTTGGGGTAACTAATCATCCCCTGTGTGCCTGTGACACATTTTTCTTTTCCTGAATCTACTCTACCACTGCCAACATCAGCAATTTCCAATAACCGCTTCATCTTTTCCAGGATGTTTCCGCCTTCCTATTTTTCACCCCAGTTGTGGACAGTATGGCAGCATGTTACACTTTCTCAATAAATCTGCAGGAACATATGGGGGCACTTTCGATTTTCCCCAAGCTGCCACAGCAGACTCGTGATGAACTAGCCAATAGGCACTTGAAAAAGTGTTTTTTAAAGCCAAAGTTGAAGCAATGGGCACTGCTGTATGGCAGCACAAAGTATGTAAGATTTAAGCATTTGTTGGACTTCAAAGTTGGAGGTGAACACAATCACTGCGATCCATCCCTGTCATTTGGCAGGCACTTTGAGGACAGTCTGTGGATCTCTCAGACCTGTTTTCAAAACACACAGTGCCAGTTTTACTTCTTAAAATGGGCCATTTATTCAGAATCATGCCCCCCAAAAAATGTCCATGTCTGCAGCCATTTTCACATCACGGTGCATGTTTAGAAATGTGAAGCCGAGAAGTAAAGCACCAAATGACTTGTGCTTGCATTACATTACAATTACATTTATGGGTTTTAAGAATAGCAATGTAGTTTACAAAGTTTTTCTTAATATGTAAATAGTTTAAGCATGGCTCGTCCAGTAATTCTAGTGCCAGCCAAAACCATTAGTCTCAACAATAAAACTACATACACATGATATAATAGCTTGTTAGCCACGCATTCATTTAGGACACCTAGGGTCTTAGCATTCATGTGGTGGTTACTTACCTGAACAACTACCTAAACAATGCTGCAGATCAAACATACTCCAAACACAGCCAAACCAAACAAATACTTTCAGGCAACTGTTGTATTGAACATACAAAAGAAAAAGAAAAAAAAAGAATTGAACATACGCCACGCACCAATACACTCTTTGATGGCAGTGACCTCACGAGTGGGAAAATACACCATAAAGTGTCCGAGACATCAGAGCACATTCACAAACACCACATGGACACCAATCTGTGGATAAACCTTGCATACAAACATCTCATGCAGAAATCCATCATTCAGTAACTGCTTTATATTCATACTTAGGTCTACCAAATTTGTTTAGAATTACCCCAGACCACAAGTATAAATATGTGATGGGGGTATGGTTATGTTAGAATATTGCATTTGCTTTTTTTCTTTTCTTTTTTCAAATGGACTGGTACTTTCTACTCAGTTGAGCATGCCAAGTCTTATTCACACAAACATTCACACAGCATTTTTATCTGTGTCTAAGCACTTTCTAACATTTGCACACACTTCAATAGATGCATCAGTACCAACTTGGGCTTGAGCACCTTACACAAGGAAGCTTCAGCATGTGGAATGGAATATTATTTTAGCCTTTTTTTAAAGAAAACCATTGTGGCGTGGGCGTGGTCTCTGGCCGGCTGCAGGGGAGGAGTAACGCAGTGAGCTCCCGGGGCAGCGCGGGGGCGGGGTGAACAGGTAGCAAGTAGCATTTTGGCCATTATGGCTTTTTTTTCAAAGGCTAAAATTGTCTTATTTAGATGAACTACTAAGTTATCACCAACTAACTATAGTGGGCCTGGTTAGCAATGGTTAGATACCTGCTATTCAGTAAAATGCTAGAATTTCACTTTAGCATCTTACTAATTAGCACCAAACCTGAAAGACTAACTTCTTCTATCAGTGGCCCAAGTTATCAGCTAGATAACTCCATTAAAAACAACTAAAAGTGAGACCCAGCAGATAGCAGTGAGCTGTAGCTGCCAGTGCTGGTATACCAATCAATACAAGCAGGTATACATAACCTTAAACAAAATCTATAGGAGACGGTTACAGTGGGGCAAAAAAGTATTTAGTCAGCCACCGATTGTGCAAGTTCCCCCACTTAAAATGATGACAGAGGTCAGTAATTTGCACCAGAGG
>NW_024582989.1:271899-273492 GCF_018398535.1 Haplochromis burtoni | reverse complement strand
TGCCAAATCTGCAGCCTCAGCCATGTAAAATCAGTCAAACTCCTTTCCAGAATTGTAAAACCAAACAGTAAATTTAGTAAACTTCAGCAAGTGCTTCAGCATGCCACCGGGGGGCGCTGCATAATTACACTTTGCACATTACAGCACATGTCTTCCCACAGAGGAACAGCAAGGTCAGCGGATTCACCTGCAGGTTTGTTTGCTGATGAGATCGAAGCTGCAAGGTCGGGGAGGCCAAACAGTACTCTAAACTCCAATCAAATAAAGCTTTTATCTCACAGAGAGCACGTTTATCTTCCAAAATACTTCACTTCTTCCCATCCGTTAGACTTTGGATTCACTTTTTGTGAAGGACTAAAGACTGAGAGAGTTAAGAAAAACTAGGAGGGAGGGATGTATGCATGGGTGGAGTGGGAGTGCCAAGCTCCTGATTAACTTTTCCCATGCCTGTTGACACAGTGAATGCCAGACGGGCATCAATTGCACGCATGCCAGGCAGCCAGGCTGTGAGAAAGATGGAGAGGCAGAGAGCGCACGAGAGAGGACAGACGGGCGGACATTCTTCTGTGTCTGCAAAAACGTTTTCGTGTCCGTCTTTGAGCTGGCGCTTTTCACGGTGTTCTCGTTTTACTGACACGGAGGGGACGCAGCAAACTCTGAGTGCATTTCCTGGTTCATCAGTTTATCATTAAGTCTAAGAAATCGGAAAGATTCTGGAATAAAACACAGTAAACATGCAAAATTGTCTTATTGTTATTGTTCTTAATTTAAACCTTCTTATTTGAATTTCTTCCCTGTAGGTTTTAGTCTTTGCAAGGAACTGAAGTAATGTCTTAAAAATGTACTGACATTTTGACTCATGTTAGCTGTTTAATAATGCAGATTTTGTGTCATTGTAAACTGATTTCATTCCTGTGATTTAGATTGTTGGCTTAAGAAAAACAGGCAATATGAGGTTGTGATATTTGTAACATTTTTTACTTTAAACTGATAAGGATCAGCTAATGTGTTGCCAACAGGGAAGTCACAGAATGCTATGCAACCCATATTATACTTGGTAGCTTGTTTAATTATCATTTACTGGCCATTACAAATTCAGATACCAAAAGGTTGACAAATAACTAATGCTGGGCGATAATATCGGCCCTGCCAATATATCGATCTGGCTGCAGTGCGATTGCACGGTCTTCCAAAGAGTATCGTGGGCCATGATGATCAGAAAAGCATCTGCCAATATGTGCAATCAAATACAGCGTGTACTGGAAATACATCATACTAAGACCAAGTACCCACAATTAAGCCAACGTGGAACTGCAGCTCCTCTAATATCCACTCCATATGCGAGTGACTCCTCATAGACTCCAATAAAAACTAAACAGGTTTGATTTTTCTTTTTTTTTGAACAACTCTTTGATTTATTTTTGTTAAGACTAAAAAACAAGTCTGTTACTGACCCTTTCCCCCCTTTTTTAACTCGACCTTTTTCACTTCCACAAAGTGAAAGGGCCTGGGGTCAAAAATCAAGGCTATAAAATTGAATTTCACAATTAATCTTTGGCACATTAAACCTCACACAGTTTACCGTTTGCATTT
>NW_024582989.1:269518-271043 GCF_018398535.1 Haplochromis burtoni | reverse complement strand
TTCTACGGGGTCATATGATTGTTGAGGCTTCTTTCTTATATTTTAGGGTCTTTACATTACAATATAAAGCACACTGAGCACACTACATAATTAACCATGTATCAAGATATCTGGGTATACTTCCACTACTCAGCCTTGTTGCTGTCTTTCCCAATGGTTGCTTCTAGTGTGCAACGAACGGACAGAAATTGCCTGCCACCAAAAATATTTTTCTTCTCATAGACCACCATTATACAAAAAAAACATTTACAAAACTGTCCAGCTAGGCTGCAAGGCTGCATATATGTGTATATTTGCAAATAATAAAAACAAGCCTGGCAATCACTTGTGCAGTGATCCCTAAAAGAGTGGGCCACTTCCCCCAGCAGGGCTGTAAAAGTACAGCGGGTGGGTCAGGAACAGTCATTTACAAAAATAAAAATGCTTTCATTTTAAATTTCATAATTACTTTTGAAATGATCATCTACCATTTATGATTCAGTATTTAACTAAAAACAATGTAAAACTAATTAATAAAAAGCTCTGATATTTATTTATCGCTCATTTGATCCAAAAAGTATCCAGTGACAAGATCAAAATGGATCAGAGAAAAGACAAAGAAAAGAAGTGCTTTAAATAAGTCTGGTGGGTTTATCAGAGTTTGGCACATAAAGTGTTCAATGTTCTTCAGAAAATGTTCAGATTTCAAATTTAACTGAAATGTTAATCCGGAAAAGGAAATTTGCCTTTCTCAGTGTAAAAGCTGTACAGGTGGCCGAGATCTTCTTCTACATCCACGAACATGATGTTTGATTTCAAGTAACAGGTGTGTCCGAACACCGTCTGCCACTCTGCTGCCAGAAATCTTCACTTTATCACACAGAGGATGCAACTTATAAAGGTGTTTACTTTACAGCAAATGTGGCTAAAAACAAAGGGTGAACTAAGAAGAAACCAGGTGGCTTAAAAAAACGCAGCGTTAAAAGATCCTTCTCCCTTTACATGCTGTTCACTCCCTCTCTCTTTGCCCCCACAGCACTGAGGGGGCGGGTAATCCACTTAGAAAGGTCAGTGAACTGCAGATATTTGCTCTACTCTTTCTTTCTTTTAACTCTCTTTTAACCCAGCTTAATTTTTCCCCTCACGCCAACCAAGCAACCAGACCTGAGCAGAGCTAAAGCTACCAGTGATCACCACTGGAGGTCTGTATAGGACCAGAAAACTGCAGCGGTGCAGCTCCGACACTGAGAAGCAGGACTACCAGGAAACAGCACCAGACTGCAGTTAATGTAGCTCTTCCTAAAAGGAGACATAAGATAAACAACACAACGATTCTAAAAGTACATTCACAGGTGTGTACAAAGTGATGGACACACGATCCAGGTGAGATTGGGTGAGTTGACAAGGAGAAAGAGGAGGAGGAGGAAGGAAGGCATGTACCCGAGGATTAGACTGGCGAGACTGGAATTCCCCCCGACACTCATAAAAGAGTGACGATTAGACACGTATAGACGCTGCCCTGCCATGAGCACACACATATGCGTTG
>NW_024582989.1:226009-269473 GCF_018398535.1 Haplochromis burtoni | reverse complement strand
AAAGATCTATGAACAGTATTTACGACACATATTTTAACTGTGTTACGTATTCATAAATTCAGTATAAATGAAACGAATTGTGCTCTACTCTTTTGGAGCACATATCTCATGTAGCAGACAAACAGACACAAACACTCATAGACAGCACGCACAGCTGCGCAGACAGAAAGAGAGCAAGTCCTCGTTTTGAACATCGTTAAATGACGCCTGTTTTCTTACACCGATCACGGCACAAAGCGTGTTCGCTCCGGTCCGCTGGAAAGACGTGGGTGTCTAATCTGGTTCAATCGTCGCCATCCGAGCTAAACCAACCATCAAGAGCAACTTACTGTCCGATCATTTTTGATTATCTTGCTTCTTGAAAATTGAACTTTGTAAAAAGTTATCTTGAATAACGCAACTGCAGCAAAGCGACACAAGATGGTACCTCTTTTCTTTTTAAGAGAGCATAGCTGAGCTGATTTTTGACTGACATGATAGCCATTAACAATTTATGTTTGCACTTGAAGTGAACTGGACTCGGTGCAGTCGACTCTCGAATGACTGGCATCGCAACTCAGACGCAATCACCAAATCAGAGCTGGTATAGGGGGTAAAAAGGGGGTCCGTCAGAAAATCTCATCTCCTAGTTGCTGCAGCATCTTCCTCCCAGATAAGATCCATGCCATCCATGTATTGATGTGTCACTGAAATGGCAGTAAAGAAAGACCAGCTTATTGATGCCTGTGAAAACAATAAATGACATCCAAGTATCGGTGTCATTTACAGGCTTCTGTCGTTCAGGAGCTAAAGCAGGTCAACTACCAGTCAGAAGGTGTTTTGAGCCCTTGTTCTAACATTCTGCATGTGGAGCGAGATCCTGAACCCTACAAGTGTGTGAAAGTTAGGTTAAAAGTGCTTGTGTGAATGGATGAATGAGACTCGTGGTAAGAAACCACATGTGCAGGCAGAAGCACAACAAGACTGAAGTCAATCAATGAAAAATTGGAGCGGCCCTGATAAATGATCCTACAAGATGTCGTCATCTGATCATTTAAGTGTCTCACTCAATGGTTGTTGGAGACGCATGAATACATCATTAGTGTTGCAGAAGCCTTAACATCTTTCCCCTCTTTTCTGTGCACCTTTTGAAGTAGCTGAAGTTGTGCTAGAAACCTCTGCTCATTTGAAAGATTTTGATACATCGCCCACCTTTGATGGTCAGTGGATTATAGAGCGAGAGGAAGACGGTGGATGCCTCCGTGTGTTCATTTCAAATAAGCAGTAAATAAATGACCACAAACATTAAAGGTTTTTACCACATGTGAGCAAATCTGTGGCTTTATAGTTTCCTGATAGTCCAAATACGGAAAAAATAGCCACATCCTGTTACGGAGACTGGACAGACCATCGAACATGAAACGGTACCGCGATATTGTGAAGGTGCTGTTTCGTGTCTGAGCATACATCTGTCCCAGTCCGTGTGTTGCGCCGCTGTGTGTGTGTGTTTACGGTGAATGGCACTCCAGGCTCCAAACCGCTGATCCCTTTCATCACGGTTGGACTTTGACTACTTCAAGATGCCCTAAATGCGACGACCAAACTAAATATTTTGGATTTGACAAAAAATCCAGACGTGTGTGCTTTGACTCAGTGGCTCTCAGGAGGAGGAAGACCTCCCCGACCGATGAACGCAGCGTGTCAAACTCATTCGCGCACACATTACACGCCATCGTGCCACAGTGCCAGTCCTGGAATTCCATTGATATTCCTGGGAATTCCTCCTTTTTCCACCCCTCATCACAACTTTGGCTCCTTTCTTCTCTTTTCATTTGGCCTAACTAGTGTTGACCCCTGTGACCTCCTGCTGAGAGCTCCTTCAGGGCTGCTGACCACCATCCGTCCAGCCCTACCCACACTGTATGACCCTTTTACTGTGTGTTACATTTAGATACAAATACTTTCTTATTACCTCACCTAAAATCCTGTTTCAAATAAAAACGGGTTTTCCAACTGATCACTCTGCAGCTGAGCAAGTCAGAAATCAGTTTTTATCCAGTACAAGAGGATGTTAAATCTTACCTGCATGTGTGCTGTTTCATTACAAACACATTAAAATGTATTAAGCCAATGAACAAATTGTATATATTTAAAGGAACCTTGAGTAGTACCTTTTATTTTCAGAATAGGATCCAACATGAGAACAACAGTGAACTCAGGAGACAAATACACAGCAAATAGTTGTAGTGATGTAGGACATGTAGAGCATTGCTGGGAATAGAAGAGGATGAGGTGCTGAGGGGAGCCCTAAAGGAAGCAGCCGAAAGAACAATATGAAAAAGAAGAGAAAGAAAATCAAACAACAATATCAACATGCTTTCCTTTTCCCATAGACTATGTTTTAATAAATAAATAGAGTTAAAATTTGGACATAAAGTTTATGTCCCAAAAAAATGTGTGACTTAAAAGATATTTTAAATCTTAAAATATATTTCTAAATAGATTTACTGTTAAAAAAATAATAAAATAAAATGAGAAGAAAAGAAAGAATCTTTAGCGCCCTCTGCTGGACAACCTGTGCTAGTCTGTTTCAGTGCTTTTGGCACAGTACATGCTACAAACATTTGGAACTGATAAACCAACATTGGATCAACGTATCAAGCTCTGCTAAGTAACCCTAAACATCTGTTGCGCATCATTTGAGAGACGCATTAATTAAAGTAGTTTCTACAGAACTGAAGCCTGCTGGGATCACACATAGAAACAACCCTTTCTCCTTTACATCTGTAAAAACACACGTCACCCTCTGCTCCATGCTTTCATCTAGCAATGGGGTTTTTGTCTTTAACTTGTACTGAACCAAAACAAAAAGACTGTTGTGGTGCTGCAGTGATTAAACAGATGGAGGAGGTGTTTTAGACGTGTTCATCATAGACGTTCCAGCGAGGCGGGTAATACTTAATAATAGTTTTTTGTTTTGCAGCAAACGGACTAAAATTTCCTTATCCTTCACAGTGGGTTTTTCACACAAGGGGAGGTTTTTTTAAATGTATCAATCAGACAGACTCTACTGAGAAGGACGTGAGCGTATTCTCATAGACGTCCTGAAATCATGTCTGCTTTGGCCTCTGATATCAGGAAAATCTCAGAGCACATAAGCAGAAATGCCGAATGGACAGCAGGTAGTGACGAGAATGAAAAACGACTGAGTCAAAAAGACACTGACAGTCTTTTTTGATACTATTCATGAGTCCAACTGAAATCCAAACTGAGCATAGTTTGAAGTGAGTTGATTGGAGTGAGTATAATGGACACCACTGGTACTAATTTCAAAGAGGAGATGCTATATTAAGGTCATGTATTGTAGTTAAGTGTCAGCAGAGAGCATTATCTATTTGTGAGCTCAGCGAGCTGTGAAACATGGCGACTGAAAGAAGCGTACAAAGTGTTTGGGAGTACTTTAGGTTTAGACCCACAGCCAAAATGAGCCAGAAACTGTGTGGTGTCTGAGCCTTTAACTAAATATGCTAATGCTTCAAAGTGCATTTGCGTTTAACATAAGTCCTCCAGCAATAATTGGCATATCAAGATTGAAAACCAATGTGAGGCCCAGGCAGGCCAAGCCATGTGGAGCCTATAACAATGTTGACCATTTGGAATGTGGGTACCCCACAGTGGATTGCCAACTGTGGGCCATGTGGTTCTGCCTGTAGTGCATCAAATGTTTTAACATAATACCTGAAGCATCATTACTATTTAATGCAGTATACAAGTGTGGAGTGTGAAATGTTACAAATAACTAACAAAATGTTGTAAATAATGAGAAATCATGAAAGGTACCTAATGCTATCTGTCCATCTTCATGGATTTGTGTGCTCATATAAGCACAGATCATTTAACAGTTGAATTTTAAGCTCTTATTACCGCTACATATTTATCAAAACTGGTGCACATCTACATGGCAAAGGAATATGCACCATTACGAATAAACTGGTAGCTTTTCTCAGTACTTACGCCATCAAATTCTTTCAATTACCTCATGTAAGCAGAAAGATTTGCAGTCTCTCCTCTTGGAGACAACCTGCCATAGTGCAACCAGGCCTGGCTGGGACTGGCCCTTTTATACAACAGGTTCAGACATGTCCGACTCCTCGCTCTACATACATCAACACTTGGCACGTTGTGATGTAGTTAGGGGCAACGAGAAATTAGAGAGGGGCGCGGCGGCTTGCCAGCTGAATACCTGGATATGTGTAGCCCGGGGATAGACTGAGAGCAGGCAGGTAAGAGAGGGTGGAGGAATGGCAGGAGACAGTCTGATGGAAATAAAGTGTTAAGTAAGATTACTGAAAACTGGCAGAGGGAGGGAAGGTTGTGATTTCACTTCACATTTGAATAAAATCAAGCATGGCTGATTATAAACAAACAAAACTGTGTGCTGCGGGCTCCAAGCTGTTAGTCTATAAGTCAAAAATTGCAAATATGTGCGGCCTCAAGGAGCATGTACAACAAAATGGGTCACGTTCCTCCTTGGACGAGTGCAGCTATCACTTGGACCAAAATTTGCAGGAAATGTACAGTGTTGTGCAAAAGTCTCGAGCCATTCCTAGTAAAGGGAAACGAGGAGAAACGCTGAGGATGGAGGAATTACACGACGACTGGACTGGAAAACATTGGCAACAGGTTTTATAGAGTGATGAATCCAATTATTTGGTTTAAATCATCATCAGTATGTCTAAGAAAGATGACGAGAGAGGAACAACTGGGAGTGTCTACAGATATCTGTAAATCATGGTGACTCCAAACACACTGCCAGTGCAGTTAAAGCATACATGGATTGAAAAACCCTGAACGAAACACTACCAGGCATGGATTGGCCTCCCCAGAGCACAGGCCTCAAAATTACTGAAGCAATGTGAGATTATCCAAAGACAGTTAACATCCAAAGAAGAGCTCTGGATGTCATCAAGAGGTGTGGAGAACTAGAAAAGAAATTACAAGAAAGCTGCTAAAGAGAGTTCAGAGCACTGAAGAGTAAATGTGACCTACCCAAAACCTTTACCTAACAAATATCTGGTTCCTTTTCCGCTATTAAGGAATCTAACAGAAACACTCATCCAAATGAATCACAAAAAGCTATAATTTACCTCAAAGCTAAGCCAAATTTTACACGAAAGCATGAAAGTGTTCCTCCACACTCACATAAATGGAGTCAGTTTACCACTGCTAAACTGTTCCTGTGTGCCACAGCCGAGAGCTTCATATTTAGCCTGTAACTCCTGCTGCAGACAAAACAAGATCATACCGTCTGTTCTAATATCTGCGAGAATGCGAAACAGAGGGAAGGGACACAAACAGCTGTGCTCTGTTCACGATACTGTAAAACTTCTTTTTCCTTTTGGATTTCAGGTGATAAGAGTTTATGATGCAAAGATTAGGGATTAGCAGCTGAGCCTTTTGCACTCATTCACCTGCTTCATGCTTCTGCTCTTTAAGGCGCGTTTTTGTGCACATCTAGGTTTATTTGGTTTACCATATTTTCTGAACAGCCCATTTTTGGCATTTTAAAGGATTTTATTGGTCTTACAGGCAAGCCCCGCTGTGCACTGTGAGGCAGTTGTAACACTTTTTGTTGTAGTATCACTCAAACTGATTATGTGCCACTGCAGTACGATTTCCCCACATAAACACTACAAATAATAACAGAAAATGCTCCTTTAATGAGCTAAATTTGACCCTGTGCTCTAATTCAGACACGCTGCCTGCGATTTAGTGGTGTTTGTGCGCGAGCTACATTTAAACTGTGAGCGCTGAGAGTGGTGCTTAGCAGCGGTTTGGTTCAGATCCCCTAACCTGGCTGAACATGCTCTCGCTTGCTTTTCAGACTTGAGTGATATGATTTTAAGCAAATGTGCAGGCAGGTCACAGCAGGTTCCTATCCTGCCCGTGTTTCTCCTAAATACACCCCAACCCCTTTAAATGGCTTGTAATGAGAGCAGACAGTGAAAAGGCATAAGTGTCACAGCTGTACAGCTACCTGTTGGCATTGAGCCACATTAAAAAGGAGAAAAAGGAAAAAAAAATTGTTTAAAAGGAAAAAGCTGAAAATTTAAATAGTTAAAAGTTGAAATGTGAATAGTTGGTTTTGGTATTATATGATTTATTTATTACATTTTATGTGGAGTGAATAAATAAAAGTATATTTACGGTGGCCCCTACAGACAAAGCACGTACAAACTTCAAAACACGTAAAAACTCCAAAACATTTAAAAACTCAGACTCGCGTAAAAACTCAGAAGCACGTAAAAGAGCCGGCTCTTTTTAGTGAGCCGAGCCGAAAGAGCCGGTTCTCTAAAAAGAGCCGGAAATCCCATCACTAGTCTGTGCTGTGATAAACATCTGATATCTCAGTTGTTTTGACCTGAGGGGGTCTGTTTGTCCAGATGAGACAAAGAATGCTGATCCTTTCAATGTTGATATGCACAAAGACAAATTCCTGCAGACATATGCAGACAGAAAACAAAAATGCTCCCTTCAAATTTCATTCTGTGTTGCAATATATTGGCAATAAAGGTGGAAAAACATCCGTCTCACCACCTTTCACACAATAACACACGTCTGTTACTGTGGACTGTCTGAAACAAGAGCTAAACATTGCCTAAAAGACCAGCCGGAGGAAAAGTCCTCCTACATCAACAGAATAAAAATCCAGATTTAACCTGAAGGGAGGAGGAAAAATAAGTGAGAGAGAGCGAAATCTTAAATTACAGCCTTCTGTTATTACTACTCTACTACATACAGACTGCTAAACAAAATTAGAGGAGTCAAAGCTAAAAAACAGTTGAACACCTGGAGATTTGTTGGGCTTCACGCCACTTTCATCGTTATACCAGACAAACAAAAACAAATAAAAAGCATGATTTAAAATTGATTAAAACAAGCAAACAAGCAAACTAACTAAATAACAAACAAACAAACAAACAAAACAGTATGTAAAATCAAAACAGATAAAATCAGAACAATAGATAAAATCAGTAGTTAAAATGTAAGCTTAAAAGTGTGGATTTGGTGCATTATTCAAATGCAGCTGAGAACAGGTGAGTCTTCAACCTGGATTTAAATAAACTGGCCAAAAATAAAAGGCCAAAGATGACATAAAAATAACATTTTTGCACCAATTCCACCGATTCCCAAAATACATCTGAAAACCTCCTGACCCAGTATGAACCTTCCAGATCCCTCAGGTCATCTGGATCCGGTCTTTTATCAGTTCCCAGAGTCAGAACCAGACACGGAGAAGCTGCATTCAGCTTTTATGCTCCTTATATCTGGAACAAACTCCCAGAAAGCCTCAGATCAGCTGAAACACTCAGTTTATTTAAATCCAGGTTGAAGACTCACCTGTTCTCAGCTGCATTTGAATAAAGCACCAAATCCACACTTTTAAGCTTAAATTTCAAAACTTACATTTTAACTACTGATTTTATCTATTCTGATTTTATCTACTGTTTTTTTAATCAATTTTAAATCATGCTTTTTATTGTTTTTGTTTTTTAATGTCTCTGTAAAGCACTTTGAATCACCTTGTTGTTGAATTGTGCTATATAAATAAACTAGCCTTGGCTTGCCATATCTCAGCATGGTGTGCACTGTGTCCTTAAAACAGTGAGAGAAATTTGAGGAAGAGGGGTATACGCATAAATGAATAAATGCATTACTAAGCAGTGGATCCTGTGATTTTATGCCCTGCCTCTCTGGAAAAACTTTGCTAGACCCGCCCCTGCACAGTTACCAGCTGTCAGCTACTTAGACACAGCAACATGTTGAACATTATCCTGCGACTGCTTACTAAAGGCTTAGCTGCATACCAGCCGGCACACTGAACTGAGATTAACTAAGACAGGCTGTCCTGAGCCCGCTGCCCTAAACTGAATGATTACAACCAAACATTAACCTGAACTAGTCCCAACACGAAGACTATAACAAAGTCTCAACCTTCAAGCAGCTCTTTACAAGGTGTTTCCCCAAACTGTACTAAACTTCTTACAAGTCCAAACACACGCACACTAAAACACAGCAGCCTACATCTCAGTGTAAAGTACAAACAGTATGTGTTTATCAGGATTTTATATGACTCTAGTGTAATACGGGTTAAAAAACACAGATATATTAAAAGAGTGAGATCTTTTGCATCCAGACTGGGTACAAATAATCTGAACTGTGGCGATGCTGTCAGCTAACTCCCCACCACACCAAAGTTTAGCTAAGAAATAGTATAGTAGGCTTTGAGCTCAAAGGTCTCAATAAAGAGTGAGAAAAACAAATCATGGCTGACTTCAGTTTTTCATTTCTGGACTCTGCTAGAGCAGCTCTGAATGAGTCACAGTTAGAAATAATCCTGTTTTATTTCTATGCTGGGCCTCTGTTCAGCCCTGCCAATCACTCTCAGATTGAAACAGGCCATGTTAGCACCTCAGTCTTTCAGACAACTTTCTTCTGATTTGTTGCCCCTCATAAACAGGTTTAAGCAGCAAGTGGGTGGGTTTCTGTACTCATAGGCAGAGATTTGTGTCTGCAATGACCGCACTGGGGATATCCCCATTCAATGACATCATAAAGAGCCAAAGGCAGAAAAAACCCTTTTAGCTCAACTAGGATCACTTTCACAAAGACCAGGTGTCGACAACCCTCAACATCAAAAGAGCCATTTTAGCTCCTCCTACTGTAATTTAATTGAGAGAGGTTAAATTAAAACATACAGTATATTCATTAATAGGTTTATGCTCTTTATTTTATGTAATACAGCGGTCCCTCTTTTATCGCAGTAGTTATGTTTTAAAAAATAACCCGCGATAGCTGAAATCCGCAAAGTAGCTAAAATGTTTTTTTTTTTATTATTATAGATTTTTTTATGAATGTAAAACCCCTCACTACACACTTTATACACTTTTCTCAGACAGGTATGAACATTTCCTCACTTTTCTCTCTTGTTTAAACACTAAAAGTTCAAACCTTCGTAGAAAAATATACAGAATAAAACCAAAGGTGCCCGCAGTTGCCTTTGAACTTCAGAGTCACACTGTTAGCGGGTCAATTTGACAAGCTTAACACTTTCTGTACTGTACAGGAGACAAGGCACGAGATTGATTGACAATGGTCTACAGCCAATTAGAAAGCAGAACACAATGTGTTGTAAAAAAAATAAAAAGCTTGCAAAATTGCACAAAAAAAATCTGCGAAACAGGTGAAAGGCGAACCGCGTTATAGCGAGGGACCACTGTATTTAAGTATACCTTACAAACTGTTATGTATATTTAACATGTGAGTCATTATCATTTTCAAATTTCTCTTGATGTTCATACGACTGCAATGTTACGTTCTCCATCTGCATTGTGTCACATTGAATAGGAAAGCATCACCAGCCTATATTTTTCTGTTATAAATGACCACCTCTGCAGTTCTGCTTTGGTGTCTTTCAGCTAAGTCTTTTAAATTTAAAACTTCAAGCTGTAGTATTTTGACTTTCTTTCTTCTCATCATCCAAATTTCCAGCAGTGAAGTCTAGTATACTCATTTCACAAGATAATTCGATGTAATGTTTATAGCTTTCTCTGCTGTTGCCGAGTGGCATAAAATCCAAGCAGAGCATGTATGCATGCATCCACCTCCTAAAAGAAATTAAAGCTGTAATAACATCACACTACCTCTCACACTGCTCATGAGAGACAAGAGGCGTAATTCTCACAGCCACACAAGATCCTCGTCAGGACTTTCTAAACAAACCGCAATCATTTCATGCGGGGGCTGAAACAGACGAGCGGGTCTCTTAGATTTTGTCCTTTGCCCTAAAACGGCTCCGTCTGGACGGGTTTATAAAAGATAATAAAGTAACTGTATACTCTGAAATATGTAAAGAAACAGACACACAAAGGCTGCTAGCTCCCCTTTTTTCTCTATGTGGTCGTCAGGGAAGCCCTGTTTCTTCCACAGCAGCATGATGAAAGAAACAGGTGCTCATATTTGGGGAGTGTGGGAGAGAGAGAGAGAGAGAGAGAGAGCACTGGAAATAGTGAGGGAGAGAAAAGTAGAAGAAGAGAGAACCAGACACATCCCACGCTACTATTTTTCTATGCAGGCACAGACTCACTGAGCTGTGTGCTCTGTTATACTACAGCACTGTGAATACCTGTGTCTTATCACTCCCTGGCTTTGCTCGCTCTCATGCAGTCCTGTTGTTGTTGTGGCAACTCATGTGAGATAAAAAACAAAACGAGTTGATGGTAAAGTGATGAGTCTCTTTGTTAATCAGCATAACAATATTCTTCTTCTATAGTGAAAATGGCTGTGGACGGCTGCAACCCTTCTTTGTGTTATTGTGGCTCTACAAGCAGGACGTTGTGCATCAGGTTAGATTAGGAAAAGGCTGTGAAGAGTTCAGTGCTGCTGTGAATCAAAATCAGTGTCCTGTGTATTGGACTATGATGATCACAGTGTGATCGGTAGTGAGAGTACGGAGAGGTGAAGGTGTGATCTGGAGAGAAGAGGAGTGAAAGTGAGGAGAGGTGAGACAGGACGTGTGAATGAGAAGCAGTCGGGCGTAACAGTGAAGCTGCGAGGAGCAGAGGCATATACAAGGGTTCACCCAGAAGTGGGCAATATGAGTAACAGCTAATATCACAATATGTTTTTGCTATATCACAATACAATATATATATCACAATATATTTAAATAACATCTAAAACAAATGTTGTTTTAACCATTCAGTGCTTAAAATTGCCCTTTTTCATTTTGCTAACTGCTCACGTCTGCAGCAATAGTTTTACAGCATGTTTTGCAAATTACCGTGTTTTGTTCGACATCCTCCTTGTGAAATCCTTGCTCAGCGCTGTATGCCAGGTAGAAAGTTTTTCCGGCTGGGAGGGGGGATTAATGATGCATTCGCAGAGTGTGGGAGAAAAAACCCTCACAGTGAATTACATGCAGACAGCTTAATATTGTCATGGCAATGAAAGCCTAAATAAAGCCATTTTAACCATCGTATGTGGAAAAACTCACGATACAGCGAGTATATTCGATATATCGCCCACCCCTACGTTCAACCATCCAAAGCAACAGTGCAAAAGAGAGGCGAAGAAGAGGGGCAAGCAGGGTAAGGAAGAGTGTAAGGGAAGGTTTAAAAATGTCATGTATGGCTGGAGACGGGGGCGCTGACAAAAAGACTTGAAGCTGAGCTGAAGGCATTGGGATTTTCAAGGGGAGTGACCAGAATGGACAGGATTAGAAATGAGTACATCAGAGGGAAAGCTCAGGTTGATCGTTTTGGAGACAACGTTAGAGAGGCGAGGCTGCAGACCTTACAATTTAAAATGCCTTTTATCTGAAATTGAATTGATTTCAGGAGTGGTTTCAGATGTGCCTAAGGGTCACCCACATTAATCTTCCAATGACCTTCAGCTGTTGCCAGACTGTAGGCTATGCTGATATACTTGTCAGTCTAGTTACAGCCTCTCCTCCTTCCCATTCCACTTTCTGGCCGACCTGGCCCTCCGCCCTCCGAACTGCACTAGCTTTAAAAGACTTCTTTGTCATGACTTGGACACCACCCTGATCCACCAACTTTTCTGGGTCTCCTGACTCCCCTTTTTGCTCAGCCTGGTAATGACTACCCACTCAGCTCCTCAAGCACTGTTAGGATTAAAGACTTTAAGATACTCCCTAATATCTTTCTTGGTCAATAAAACTGCTTTAGTCATGTCCTGGTTTCTTCTCTGCATCTATGTTTAGCCTGTTCTGGACATTCAGTCCCTTCTCTTTGGTGATTTTATGGGTACTGAGCCGCTCACCCACCTCTTTGGGTCCTGCGAGCTAAACAAACTAATATCTGGGTGCTAACTGTCACTGCATCATTGTTACTGTCCATACATACAAGCATAAATAGATAAAACTGAGGAACATGTAATAGTTAGGGTTGGTGAAGACTTTAATTTCATTAATTGAGTGCAAAGTTTTACAGCAAAGTTCATCATCAGTGTTGAATGACAACAAAGAAACATGAAAAAGAGAAAGCTGACATGCCAGCAGAGCTGAAAACAAGCTGAGCGCAGTTTAGAGAGGGAAGTTTTTACCTCAGTCTCAAACTTTAAAAGCCCAGTTGACAAAGTAACAATGACAACAAAAGAAACAAGACGTTATAACAGGACGAGATGGCAGTAAAGAGGTGCTTAGTAATATGAGGCCAGTCTGCTCAGGTGAAATGTTTGTTGTGTGCTCAGCTCAGAGCTGAAAGAGTGAAAGGGAAGGGAAAGGTAGAAATCTGATCAAACGAAGCCACTGATCACAGACAGATTAAACTTCACAAGCTTCTATTCTTCTCACAAACAAAATATGCAAAACAAATGAGTGGAGAAACGTGATGTTTTTAACCATACATCTCTCTTCTTTTTTGCCCAGTAACTTCTCTTTATTGGTGCTTTTTAGTTTATTGTTGTTTTGCTTTCCATATGAAACACTTTAACAGATTTTTCTCATGCGTCTTAAAATCGAACTTATTTTTCCCCACTAAGCAGCAGTTCGAGCTTCCTCTGGGCGGCAAAATTCCCTTTTATTCGGAGAAAAGGAGCAACACAGGACAAAGATGATGTCCTTTCAGAAAAGGAGGTCAGCAAAACAAGAAGAAAAGATAAGTAGGGGTCTGAGGAGGACAGCATGTAGGTGGATTTGTCAGGTAGCCCGCTGAATCACAGCCACACACTCCATTCAGACACAGGGGGGAAAAAATCCCACAAGATTCCCACATAAACAGTTTCATCGCAAGTTCTGTTACATATATCTGAAATTTCCATCAGCGCAAAACATAACTGGCTGCCAAAAAAACTAAAAAATCAATAAAACACAAATCCCAGGTCTGAATCATCACCAAAAGGTCATCACATGATCGAAACCTTAATCTCTCCACCAAACCTTCAATCCTCTTAAAAGCACAACCTCCTTCCATTTAAAGAGAGATCTCCTTCCCACTTTAATGTTTTCAGTGATGTTGCTAGGCTACTGAGAAGTGCGAACAGATCAAAGAACAGGTATGACTAGACTAGAAGTACAAGATGAAATGGATAAGACACTGAAGCCCTTATGATGGCAGCTTACATCTATAGCAGTAACATGCATCTCCAAGTAGGTACCCTCAACTTTAACCTGACTGAAATCTTACAGTAGTGAGAACTGGGAATGCAATGACACCAGAAATTTAGTAGTCTGTACCAATACCAGACCTCAATACCAAAACAAAACAACCTGAGCCCTCATAAGGAAAAGAGGAGGAGAATGGATGGATGCTTTAAAACAATGATGTGGTGGCAGATCGTTTATTTAAAATGTTAATTTTATACTTAGTACCCTATCATGACTGGAAAATAAGGATTTATTTACTTTACACTAACAAATGCAAACTGCAATCATCTGTATTTTTTGTTCAATATAATTTTCGCAAATTTCAGAATCACAACGTATTCTGATCATGAAATATCGCGATATAATTTTGAGGCTATATCACCCACCCCTGCTCTATAGGTAACATTGCTGGTTTTATCCATATGAAATAGTTATAGCATTCAATCAGATCTCAGTATTAGCTTGTTGTTGGCTGCATTAGGTTACGTCTACATGCACACGGGTATTTTGGTCAATTTAGCTTTTTCTATGCGTTTTTGGACATTCGTCCACATGTAAACGACATTTTGGTTCACTGAAAATGGAGCGTTACAGACACTCTTGCCAGGGTGGAGATTTTGAAGTAGTGATGTGACGCTCTGTATCGAGGCTTCGAAGCTTGTGTCGAGTAATGGAGGGGGCGTTTCCGCGAAGCGCGTATCGAGGCTTGCTTCATTTATGGGAGGAGCTGAAAATGATGACGTCCGAAGCCTCGCTGCCCGGCTGTACCACGTGACTGGTTCATGAAGCGGTTCGGACTTTGCCGCGAAATATGACAGCGATATAAACCCCTCAGACTTCATTTGTGGGTGTTTGATGGAGAGCTGCGGTTAGTGAGAGTTTGGAGACCGTTTGGAGGTTTATGAGAGTGAGGAGAGAAAGTCAGGAGAGAATGGAGCCAGCTAAGAAGAGGAAGATGTCCTCCCCTGTGTGGGAACATTTTGATCCTCCCAACAAGGTATGTAAATTTCTACAGAAGATGTATTTTCATAATACTGATGGTGCAATACAATTTATGTTAAGCTGTCTTTACTTTTGTACAAGGTGAAGTGTTTGCTATGTGCCAGGGAGCTGGGATATAACAACAACACCTCATCCATGCTTAGGCACTACAGAGCTTTGCATGAGAATAAGGGGAACACCGATTGTGGAGCAAGACCAGGTGAGCCATCAAATGCAATGATAATATAGCATGCAGTAATGTTACTAAATGATATAATACAGCTGTAATAAGTTACGTGTGTGATATTTATATTTGTGCTTTGTCTTTATTGTCTTTCCTCAGGAGAACAATCTCAAATAGATGAAGACCTGGTTAGCATGGTGATTGAGGACTCCCAGCCATTTAGCATTGTGCAGGACAAAGGAGTTAAAAGATTTGTTAAATCATTAAATCCTAGCTATGTTCTCCCCACTAAAGGTTATAAAAGCAGTGAAAAATTAGTTTTTACTGAATAAAATATGGGCAGGACTGAGGCCTCAGTGTGTAGCTGTCCATACCTCAACGTTACAAAAGCACAACCACTGTCCACACCCCAACCACACCTCACCTCACAGTAAATGATCATTTCCATTTTAAGCATTTCCAAATAATCATTTTCCATACTGCCAGTATAAATATACACAGTATACTGCATCACTACAATATACACGTTTTACACACTCCTTTTGTTGTTGACATTTACAGGCTGTGTGCAAAATGCCACACTCTTCAAATTCATGCCAACTAATATTTTTACGTCCAGTAGGTGTCCTACTAGAGCAAATGAAGCTTCAAGAAGCTTTGCGCTGGGGTGAAGCAATTGGATGAAAAGCTTCAGTGCTTCATGAGGCTTCATCTGCCCATCACTATTTTGAAGCACTCAGCTGTTTGTGAGCTTTTGATTGGCCAACATTTCTTCACGGTTAAGGTTATATCACCACCTGTTGCTTTGGCATGGTATTGACATTGCTTCAGATCGGTTATTTCGCATTTTCATGTGGATTATTTTTTTTTTTAAAGAGATGAAAAAAATTCCTATTTTGAAAAGTACTTGTGTACATTAGGCTGCAGCCTTCATGATTACTTGCTGATTTCAAGGTTAGGGTTAGATTCTACTACTACTAATCCTGCTGTTGCAAAAATGACAAAAAGCATTTAAATATCACTTTTATTTCAATATCATGTGTCCTTCTACTATTGTTGCTCATGCTAGAGCTGCTACTACTGCTACACCTACTGTAATGTAAGTTCAGGTACAACTTCTCCTTCTAAAACTACAACTACTACTGTTCTGGTTGATCTTTTACTGCCAATATAATCAAACCCGCTACTACTGCCACTACAGCCCCTACGAGCCATCAGTTGATGGTGCACTTCAAGTAGACACTGATATCATCCACCTGTAACTCCCTGATCAGCCATCCTTTGGGGGTAAAGTCCTTATTTGTGACTTTATCAGCTCTACTATCACCTATCTCTAGTGTGGTTGCTCAGTGAAGTGAGATTTTCTGCTTATAGCTATTTGAAGCCAACAAGAAAACCATCCTCACGTCCTTCCAGTGGCTTCCTGTTCATTTCTGTATGACCTTCAAAAGCCTTTAAAATATCCATGTCTATCCAAAGTCTGATCCCTGCACACAGAACTTCTCACCTCTTAAAGCACCACCAGAAAAAGCTGGTATGATTATTTGGCATTATTAAATTCTGTCTACTAGAGTCATTTACCTTTTGCCAGTTTCCCTGGTTTTGCTCCTAGTATACACTAGGGACGGCTTTTAAGACGTATCATACGTACTTTTTTTATTCTCTGGATTAAATTTTTTTCAAAATGTCAAATAAATGAATACACCTGGTAACACAACATACATCACTGTGGTCTCTACTTCTACTGCTTCTACTACACCAATGTGAGTACACCAAAGATGTCCATGTAAATCTGATGTCCACACTAGCCTGACATTTAAAGACCCATGAAGAGGAGGCAACAGGGAAATGACTGGATGCTGTTTCAGTCTGAATTAGCAGAAAATGAAACTCATGGAAAATCGTGATGCAGACACCCACGTCTGCGACCTGTTTGGGTCTTATTAGTCACAACATATTGCTCTTATCACGTAACAATTTATTTACCAGATGGAAATAAAAAAGCAAGCCTTGACTAGCAAATTGTTGAGGAGGTGTTTGAATTCCACAACAAGGAGAATGAAACTGAAAATTGTGGGTTTAGGTGAAGCTTTGCAATTGATGCAAGTGCTCTGCTATTACTACTGCAGATATATTAGAACAGTGTTTCCCAACCATTATGTGCCGCGAGAAAGGATCAGGTGTGCTGTGGAAGATTATTTGGTTCCACCTGATTGGTACTCTTAAGCGATCGGCATCAGTCGCGGGCAGAACAATTGCATTCTCTTCCACTAGAGGGCAGTACAACTACCTGCTCTAATTAAATAGGTTGCAAACTGCCAGTAAAACAGAAGAAGATGAAGAAGAAAGCTATAATAGTCATGCTGTGAGAGACACACCGCAGTGATAGCAATAGAAAAAGATTTTAAAAGAAAAAGAGTATCTAGCCCTGCATCAGTAGTGTTCAGAAGAAAGCAAAAAAGGTATACTGGGGACAAACTGAGCCAATTCCGGTCATTTTTGTTGACACACCATTTTTGTTTGGTGGTGTGCCATGTAATTTTTCTAACTATGTGCCGTGGCTCCAAAAGATTGGGAAACACTGTATTAGAGTACTACTATTACTATACTATACTACTGGTATCCGTTTCTCCAGGGCTACAGCTAAATCTGTCATTGTTGCATCTTTGGCTATTTTCACTTTGGCTTCTACATCAGGTCTGCTTCTTCATGCAAAGAGAATAAATGACAAAGCAGCAAAGGACGGGGGAAGAGAAATGTCTGTACTCAATCCGGGTAATTGGCTTTTTAGCTTTTGGTTTTGCTCCCATTGACCACCTGTTAATCCTAACGGCATCCGAAGGTCATTGACACCACTGTGTAAGTTCTGCCACAAACACACAGAGACTGAAGGATGAGCAGGTTAGCAACAAATTAGAATAATGGAGGTTTGTCAAAGTATGTTTAGGTGACATTACGGTGCCTCGAATAGATTCATAAGCGTGTAAGAGAAATGTTAATGTTAGATAGAAGTATTGAACACGTAGCATTATATAAGTACCACACCATTTACACTATCTTGATACTAGAATTTCATATCGAATACCATTTTTAATACCACGGGAGTGGAGGGGTAAAGTTGGGGTGGGGTATGACAACAATTTTAGGTAGTGCCAAACAAACAAAACAACGATAAGTATGTGAGGTAGTTCTGTGAGCAAACAGAGTTGATGAAGTTGGCGGCTGCCATTTTTGCCTGGTTGCTGGTAGAATTTTCTTAGCTTCAGAGTTGGAGTTTGACACAAATAATTGTGTTATACTTTTAAATTAGTCTATTATAATGTTACAGAAAGTTTTATTATTAGGCATGACCACTAGCTGCTACCTTAATGATAACTAAACAGAAACTATCTGATAAAGGAGGGGGGGGACAATTCATTTACCCGAGGGGCCACATGAGAAACTGGGGCTGTTGTGGAGGGCCACAACAATAAGCTGAACTCAGTTCTGCTCAGTATTAATTTTATCTCTTTATGAGATTATTGGTGTTGCAATCCAAAGCAATCCCAGCTTCTCATGTGCCCCTTGAGTAAATACCCACCCCTTTGACAAATCTACTTCCAACTGGGGTTGCAGCTGTGGATGGATCGAGATTTTTGATTGGCCAAAGATATTATACAAGATGCACATTATGACACAACACCACAACCCCAAACATACAGCCAAAGTCATTAAGAACTATTGTCAGCATAAAGAAGAACAAGAAGTACTGGAAGTGACGTTATGGCCCCCACAGAGCCCTGATCTCAACATCATGGAGTGTGTCTGGGAATACATGAAGAGACAGAAGGATATGAGGAAGCTTATGTCCACAGAAGATCTGTGGTTAGTTCTCCAAGATGTTTGGAGCAACCAGGCGAGAGCCTTTAAAAACTGTGTTCAAGTGTTCCTGGAAGAATTTATGCTGCCTTAAAGGCAAAGGGTGGTCACACCAAATATTGATTTGATTTAGATTTCTCTTTTTGTTCATTCACTGCATTTTGGTGATTGATGAAAATAAATTATTAACACTTCCACTTTTGAAAGCATTCTTTGTTTACAGCATTTTTCTCACCTGCCTAAAACTTTTGGACAGTACTGTGTGCACGCCCACAAGCTTTACAATACTCCAGCATTGTTGAAACCTGACTTCCTGAAATCCTCCAAACTGTTGAGGGTTGTGAACATCAACTGCTTGAGTTGCTAATGAGGGGGAAGGGCTTTCTGACTGCATCACTGCTGTGTGAAGCTGTTTATTGACTAGAGGAGGCAAAGACGGAACTGTTGATGCTGTTGAGTATTAATTCAAATGCTAATTGAATAATAAAATGAATCTTTTGACAAACCTGCAGGGTACACGTATAGTTGATTCTAATATTCAAATATATATCCATCCATGGAAGTCTTTGGAGAGTTGCTCCCTCCACTGCTGCTCGCTTATGGAGCCTTAAGCTAGATAAAAATAGAATTTGCATTCAAGGACAGACACAAAGGTGGAGCAGTGGGAGGCAGATACAGAAGGTGAAAGGAGAAGGAGAAGGTAAACAGGTGAAACATTTCCACTAATGTGGTGCTGACACACTCAAGAACTGAAGAGTGCCGGTGCCAGAAGCCTAGTACCAAAAAAGGGCTTAATGAAAGTCAGAGCCAGGGGAATTTTGGCAAGAAATTGACCAGGTTCTGTCCATGTTTGATTTTTTTCTGAACGTTACCATTTCTGCTAGTGAGAAGGAGTTCCAAGAGCGAATTTGTTTCGTTGAACTTGCATGATGCACAGGCTGATTTATGGTGGTTATAAACGTGATTATTATTAGACAGAGGATTGATTGAATGATCAGTACATCTTGCATCTGGAAAATTCCTGCCAAGACTGATTATTGTCATCGTCATCATCATGGCGCTACATGAGGGAACGAGACCGAGTGCAGTGGATGGGGGGAGACCGATTAAAGAAGAGTTGACAAAAGACAGAAGATCCTAGGAAACAAATCGGGGGACAAAAATGAGACCAAACACCAAAGAAGAAGAAGACATCGTGGAAGCTGCAGCTCTGATGTGTTATCTGATACTCCTCTGCCGATCTCCAAATCTCCGCAATGTGAGGATGTTTTGACTATAACTCTCACCACAAACACACACATACATGCAGACAGATCCGCCCCTGCACAGACTCCACCTGAGATGTGGGTCACGTGTAGGGCGAGCGGGTGTATATAGGTATGCGCCTCCCTTGCTGCGCAAAAAGCATGCATCAAATTAAGTGTGTGTTTGTGGTTTGCACTGCATGACGGGTTCAAAGGAAAACCTCCAGGTATACATCACCAAAAAGCATGCATCAAATTAAGTGTGTGTTTGTGGTTTGCACTGCATGACGGGTTCAAAGGAAAACCTCCAGGTATACATTACCGCTGAACCCCCTCACCTGGCTGAATGGAGATTGATATCTGTGAGGATTAATACACACAGAGTGAGAGAGAGAGCAATAAAAATGACTTATGACGCTCTCTCCTTCAAACTTAATGAGAAACTCTCCGCACATACACCAGTCTGTTTGTTTTAAACCTGAAAACAATGTCAGCTTAAGTTACAGGAACATAGCTGCTTTGTCTTTGATTTTAGGGGGGGTTTTTTTATCCCGCAAGTTTGGAAATTTAGACAAAGACATGCCATAAAAGATCATTTCTTTCAATCTCTTGTGCTAGCAGTGACATCAGGGCAGACTGTCTCCACTAGGGGGACTCAATGAGCGCTTTAATGGAGAAAGGGGAACTTTGATTCCCTAAAGAGTCTTCTTTCACACTAAATTAAAGGAATGCTCCAAAACACACAGCTAATTTACTATTATCTATTGAGACATTAATGACCATTTGTGAAAGTTCAGTGACTTTTTTGTGTATCATTACGCTTAAATGTCAAAAAACCGTTAATATAGCAAGTAACTATCTTAATTAAAATTATACGTTTTTTAGTTCATTTTCTCTTTTTTCCACCCTTTTAACAGTTTACTTCAAGGTCCTTGATAAACTTTCATGGCCTTGGTGAAATATTGCAGTAAACTTAATATCTGTCATACCGAGACAACTTCCAAGCAAAGCAGGGAAGAGGTCAAACCATAGTTTTGACATATTACAGCTGAAGGAGAGGAAAGAGCTTCTATCTGTTGATTTATTCTTCCTCTCTAATCACTTTATAAACTCTGAGCAGACAACTCTCAACTCTCAAATGCTGATTTTTTAGTTTTAGACCTGATCCTGTGCTGTTTTTGTTATTTCACAGGATGCTCATACTCTGTTCAGTGTTCCAGTTGCCATCAAAACACTGAATCTAATCCATAAAATCTTCAAACACACAAATGTCTCCTGCATAAAACCCCACTCATACCACGCATAGCTTAGAGGACTTACAGAACGGCAAACAGACCTGATTGGCAGACCTGATTGGACACGCCTGGTGTGTGGTGGGCGTGCAGCCACGACTCATTAATAATTAATGACGAGGGAATATTCATGGAATATTATATGAGGAGCCTGAGTGAGAGACACTTGCACTGATTTGGTGATGCATCGGCATCCCGACATGTTAGAGATCTACAGCTGAGGATGAGGAGGCACTAGTTTAAACAGATGTGGAGGGCGAAGAGAGGAAAAGTGCGAGCGCGCTCATACACTTCCCCACCTATGTTGCTGTTTCTGAATCATCTCTCAAATGCAAACTAATCAGCTGCACTAAATATGGGTTTCATTTCTCTACACTTCAGTGTGAGTCTGAAAGCAGCTGCTGTCAACTGCACACCTGCACACACCTGGAGAGAAAAACGCACAGTTCCCTCTTTCAGGACACCAAAACAAAATTACGCACAAAAGACTGAACAGCAGCCCCGCTGTTCGAGGTTCAATCCGAACACAAGCGGGCTCTTAAGGGAAGCATCGGCGCGCCGCTTTCCCTCCACACGCCGAGTTTAGAATCCGTCCGAGTTCTTGACGCGATAATAGGAACAAAATACAGACACAGGGCGGAAAAAAAAAAATAACCGCAGGTACGCTAAACGCGAAGATGCGCACGAAGGGGGCAGGACAGAAACTTCGTCCGATCTCCCACCAAGAAAATCTGCAGGTCCTGCGAAGGTGATCCTAGCAGTCAAAAAGCCATGAAAGCTGAGCGCAGAGGTGTATCATTGGTGTAATTACATGGTTTTTATTTGCAAGTAAAACGGAAACGGCAACCGGGATCATTATTATTAGAGCAGAAGCACTTGTTATAAAGCAGACTCTCTATTTTAGAAACTTTACTCGCTCGCTGAGGGAGCCGGTGGGTCTCTGCAGGTTCTCCTGCAGCGGGGGAAAAAATCAGTGCAAGGAACTGGAAGCGTACTTACCGCAGAGTCGGATCGCTGCACCCCGGCGAACAGGACTAGTAGCAGAGTCGCACCGAGCTGTCGCAGGCACTTTGAGTCTTTACTCATCTTTTGGGGGGAATAAAACAAAGATCCGCCTGCGTTAGCACTGTACTTTGGGGCTCTTTATACGCGTGTCATAGCCCTGCTCCCCCCACGCACACTGTGGAAAAGAAATAAAGAAACTCGTTCTTCTTCTCGGCGTGTCGGCGGTTGTTGCGCTTGCAGAGACTCCCAGTGGTCCTGGCTCTGGCACCGTGCGTCTCTGCAGTTCCCTCTCTCTCACTTTTTCTGAACTCGTAAACCTGCCCACCGGATCTACTTTCCACAAGCGGTGCGCAGTGATATCAGGGATGTGCACCTTTCCCAAGACAGATAATTAATTAAAAATAAATTTTGGGGTGATTTGCGAAACAAGATCTGGTCGTAAGTGTGAGCCACGAAGGTCCAAATGCCCAAAAGTGTGTCGCGTGTTAAAGTATGCTGTAAATAATCATTATGTTTGAACCTCGCGGATGGATATTCTTTCTCCTGACTCCAGACCACCGCTCGAGGCTGTGAGTTTGACTTTAAACCTTTTCTTTTCTTTTCCTTAGGCCCCGGCACGTTACATTCCTGCCACTTTATTACAGGTCACTTTCTCCCAACGAAGGAAAGCTGCTAGTAGAATAGTACAGAATAAAACCTCCGTCCTATAAAAACGTACCTGTTGTCTCGTTTCACACGCGCCTTCCTCTAAATGTGGTGTGAAGCATATAGACTGTTGCATGAACTTATATGAACACATGCTGCTGAAGTTACTGTGTGATCAAACTGTATGTGCACACACTGGGACTGATAAGCACACATAATCACAGTAAGCAATCATCTCAGCATCCAACCTTTGCAATATTACACTATCTATGTTACAATCACTGGAGTGAAAGAAACCAGAATCAAGACCTGCAGTGGAATAATTTAAAGGTGCACTTTTTGGGAGGATTTTATTGTGAATTTTTAAAGCATCACAGTTGAAGTGATTCTTGCATTTTTGTATTATTTAAAAGTCATCTAATCACAAGTTGGACTTAACATTTTCTCATCTTAAAATATGAAATACGTTGTGTAACTTTCTAAAAACTTTGAAAGCTCTACTGGGTTTATGGTTAGGATTGAAATTGGGACTGTAGAAAATAAACATATGAATAAAAACTATATAGCAAGTCCAAAACTGAAGAGGACCTAGTTAGGATCCCTGTGGTGCTCCGCAGCTAAACAAGCTGCAGAAAAGTCTATGCCAGAAACACAAGACACAAAAATTTAAGATAATGCACTGTAATAAAGGATTTTATAGCCCCTCTAGGGAGAACACGGTGTTGCAAAGCTTAAAGAGTACTCTGCTTAATTCAAGAAGTTTTATGCATTAGCAGAGATCAGGGCAAAGTACACGTGATCCCTAACACTGATCTGCGGTTAAAGTTTTTAAATGTATCATAAGGAGGGTGTTTGGGTCAATGGTATGAAAACACAGTTATGAATTTTAAGATCCATCATGTTGATTCTTTGGGGACTAATTTTGCATAAAGTGTCCTAAGGTCATTTTAAACTTCAGTAACCACCTGAGCGCTAACAACGGTGGGGTTTTGTTTTTATGTGGAATAAAAGTCTTTGTAGTCTCTGAAAGAACTTCTGTATGTTGTTGCTTTTTCACTGATTAAAACCTGGACTGCAGACTTGCTTTACACCGCTGTGCCTCCTTTGCTGGTCCGAACCGTACTTGGTATGTGGGGGTACCTCGGTGGCAGTCAGAGGCATGGAGGCATGTGCTGGCCCCTCCTCTTCGCTGAGGCTGCTGAGTTGAAGCGCACCAGTACGAAGTGCGCAGCAGCGACTGCACCGCTGAAACTTGGGTGAGTTGGACAAGCTCTGATTTTTATGAAAGAAATCGCCAACAAAACGTGTGATTTCAACGCTGGCTGGCTGTTAATGCTTGGAGCTTTATGTGTTAAAATCGGGGTCAGTGGGACTGCTTCTCTCCCTCTCTCTCTGTCTCCGGTAGATGACAGGGGTTTTTTGAAGCCGTCGATGAGCGCGTTTGAAGCGGTGCCTTTCTGGTGAAGATAAGGGGATCGAGCTCTACCTGTGGTCCCCGCCTTCCGCCAGTCGGATCAATATGAAAGTCCTGTATGGGTTTATTTTTTGATTTCTTTTTAAAACGGCTCTGTAAACGTATTTCTGCAAAGTTAATTTTCGGCTTTGCAGGCTGCCTCTGCCGCTGCTGTACCTGTCGACTAATAAGTTCGGAGGGAAATAACTAAAAGACTTATTTTTGTTTTGCAGGATTTGTGTGATCGCGTTGACCTTCGCAGCGAGGTCTGCACTCGGAGTAAGTCCCTTTCGTTTACTGTGACACTTCCTCAGGTGGAGAGGATCCCCGCTTGGTTTATTTAGCGCAGATGAAACTCTTAAACACCCGATTTAGATGGAGCTGTGTTTCGTGAAAGAGCAGCTGAGCTGTGACCAAAATGGGGTTCTTGGTGTCTCGTTAAAAACAAGTGCGATAGCTGCTTGACTTACAGTGTTACAAAGTTACTGTCATACATCGCCGACACGCAGGTCATCCATGCTGTGCATGGCCTCTGCCTGAGGCATATGGTGATACTTTTATACATTTCTATTATATTTTCTCTAAAAAACTGTATTTATTAAATAGAATCAGTCTTTCAGTGCTATTTGTTATTGTCATTTAAAGTAAATAACATTTGCAGACGAGCTTGTTGCACCGTTTGTGCCAGACACTGCACGGTATGTGGGTCCCTTTTTTAAGCTTTGAGCTGGAGTCCACATTTTTGCATCGAAAAAAAAACCCAGTTCATATTTGAGTGGGCACGCTCGCAGTTATTTGCAATTCAAAGCCCGCCCCGCTGATGAATATTAAGAATTAGGAGGATATCAGCCCTGCGTGCCTTTCCAAGCCACACCTTTCTGCTCAGTTGATGAGGTTCTGCAGAGGGGATTGAAAATAGTGGAGGGCTTTGGTACTTCAGGCCCACTTTGTTTCTTTTTATTAATCATTTCAGTTGCACTTTATAATAAGGTTCGCAAAATAGGGTGCAATTCCTCTAGAGGAGAATGGAAAATTATATTCAAGATTCAAAGATTCAAAGTGTTTATTGTCATGTGTCACAAGAGAAAAGGCATTTCTTTGTGCAATGAAATTCTTTCTTTGCTGTCCACCCACAGATGCCGATTAATATATACAATAGAAATAGAACATATAAATACAAATAGTACAAATAAATAGCTGAAGGCTGCAAGCATGACGATTAACATGCGTGTGTGTGTGTGTGTGTGTGGGGGGGGGGGGGGATTTTCTAATCTTTTAACCTTGCCTTTTTACATGTACTTATGCATTATATTTCTGTGCATCATTAATGCTTTACTATTCAGTTGTCCTCTTATATTAAATATAAAAATGTGATGAGGACAGCTCTCTCTCTCTTCTGCTTACAAGAAAAATTAAACAGCAAGCAAAAACTGCAGGCTTTGGGCCCAAGTGATCTTATAACACATCGTTCCACGCCCTGTCAAACATCCATGATGCACACCTATTTAATGCATAATAAAAGTGTAAAAAGAAACCCAAGGTTAATCCACTACATGGTATGGCCCGCACCCCTAAAACTACAGCATACCTACAACGTACGATGTAAAGGTTTTTCTGTTACTCTACTAAGTTATGCACTATTTAAAATTTGATTTGTATCTCCTGTAAAATACCTAAAGTTACAAACTTCTTGAAAATACTTCTAGTATAATTATTTTTCCTAAAGTGTTCAGTATTGTGCAGTATTTGTTAGGACTGCATCTCTACTGCGTTCGTTTACTGTTTTAAAATTAGATTATGGTGTGCACTTATCTATACAGTGATGTTTATCTGGTGTGTGGTGGAAATGTTGTGGGGGCTAAAAGTTCAAAGACAGGTGAAGAGCTTATAGACGTCAAAATAGCTGTTTCGTTGTTGTCCTCTTGCTACAGAAAGGAACACATACTGTAACAAACAGGATTAACAGCAAAATAAAACAACACAATGCTGCTTTAAATATCAAGATATATAAACATTTAACAATCAGTGTATCTCTATGATTTATCAGCAGTTTTACAGATGTGTTTTGCATTTTTGTAACACATGAAGTGATATCAACACAGATAAAAACCATAATAACCTTCCAGTTGCATCATATTGCTTAAACAACTAGATATTAAACATTTAGAACTTCTTATAAATGAAGGAAATGTGGGAAGAAATGGTATCCTTCATAAGGTGAGATAATTTTCTTATCTCACAGCTGCATAAACCTGTTAAAAACCAGTTGGAAATCCTTAGAAATTCGTTGGTCTAAAGCTGGATACAGGGCTGTATGTCCTACAGGAGTAAATGAGAAGTTGGGGTCTTGCATTCCTTAATTCCATCTTCTTGACATTGGTGGAAAAGCAAACAATCAAATGAACAGAAGTGGAAATGATAGTTTACTCAGGTTCACACCAGTCATCTGTAAAGAAGCTGATTAAGCTGTGAATGAAAGGAGCGCCGAAACCATTACAATAAAAATTAGAATAAGAAAGAGCAGCGGCGCTGTTTGATGATGTCAGAGGTCAAAATTGGTCTTTTGAAAATACAGCACATAGTCTCCACAACTGACAAAATATCAGATCATTGTGTAGATATCGCTGGGCAGGAGCATTTAAAATGTGTTTGACTTTGTCATGCTGGAGAGGATCAGGCTGGCCTCTAAAGGTTTGCTCACTGTCTTTAAGGACGAAGGAAAAAAGTAAAAAAGTAAAAAAGTGCTATAACGCAGTAATTACATGCAGTTTGATCTTGAGCTCTCCCAGCTGAGGGAGTTGCAGGAAATGCCGCTCAGGTTGTGCTTCAGCAAAGACCGACTGACATTAAAGTGATTCAGCGGCAGAAAGCCTTCTGTATCCCAACAGGAATCAGCTGATGGAGCTGCACTGACTTTGAATTGACTCCTCCACCCACTTCCCGCCTCCCTGTTGTTTTGTGTTGTGTATGTGTGTGTGTGTGAGTTGGTGACTGAGTGAATGACAGATGACTTCATTGGGTGGTCTTGCCTTTCATAACCATGGTAGCTAAGTCTTTGGGTACCGCTGTGGTAGCTAAAGTTTGTTTTGGGATGAATTAAAATATGAAGTTCATTCCTGTCTCTGCACCACTGAGTGCAGGAAGGTGTTTGTCAGGTGATGTCAGTGTCATCAGATAAAAGCAAACACTTGTTTATCTCTCAATGGCACAGAGCGAGAAGATAGCCCAAGTTTAGGGTGAATGCATTACTTGCAGAAGCCCAACTCTTAGTTATTTGGAATCTTATCTGGGCATATGTAGTACTAGTATAAGTTAGCATGTTGTAGTTGTATAATATAGTAGCAGTGGGCATTCTGAAAGGAAAAATAACAAGTGCAAAGGATTTGATGCAACACAAGATTCGCATCAAGGTAGAATACAAACAAGGCTACAGCTTCTGTGTGATCCTACTCACCATATAGTGAGTTGGCCATTTTGAAGTGCTGTCCAAACTTTTAGCAAGTGTTGCTTTAACCTATAGTGCACTTAAAGGTGTCGTTAACTTGGTATAGTATTTATGACAAAAGTTCATGTCGGGATTAATTTACTTATCTGACTTATCACTGTGTGTCTGCAATGATAAAACCAACAGTGCCAAGAAAATGAATCCTGTCTGAAATTTTAAATATTTTGCAAATGAAGTCATGAGTGAATTATTTCAGGCACGGCCGATGTTAACCATAATTATGCTTTAGCCACCTAAAGTTAAAGTTAAGGGGGATTTTAGCTGTTGTCACACATTCTGACATGTTTTTGAGGCACACTCAGCTCGAGGCTTCAAAAGGACACTTCACTAGCCAATGGGTGATTGGTCACGGTGTCTACACCTGTCCGTTATGCTGTCAGTCAAAAGAAGTACGTCTGGTAGCAGCTTGAGTTGTAACATTGGTTTTGGTTTGCTAGCTTATGTAGTTTAAGTAGACTGGTTGGTGTATTTATAAATTATTTTACCACTTAGTGAACACATAGAGAGAGAAGGACCTTCTGTTGGAGCTTCTGCATGGTTTCTGGTTTGTAAGAACTGACGCTACTGTTGGCACAAGGGAAACATCCCACAGGAGTGAGGAAGAATGGTGAGGAGAGGGGAGGCGTTATGATGGGACTGAAAGCAGGGAGTCCAGAAAAACTAGAGCAAGTGATTTGGAAATCATCGAGAAATCAACTCTTTAGATTTGTTTTGACCCAGCTGAGCACATTTGTATGGACCACTGAGTCTCAGCCTGCTGACAGATGAGATGATGAAACTCTTAGGTGTTGTTAAATTTACAATTTAATGTATTTATTCTGGCATAAAGAACATTTTTGACTTTGGTGATCTGAGTCATGCTTGAAAGAAAACGTTTTACTTACTGAAGAATTCTGAGTAAAAGCATTTTTGGGTCGTGAAGTTTTTTTTTCTGAATTTTGAGAAAAGTCAGAAGTCTGACTCCTCATTGTTCTTACTGTCCTCCAGAATTTTTATTTAAATTTCAGAATTCTGGACGAAAACTTGAAAATTACAGTGTTTTCTCTCAGAATTACGACTTTTGTTTCTAAATTTTTAACTTAAATCATATTCCGATTCAAACTCAGAATTCAGATTTTTTTTTCTCCGAAAAAAGCTCATCATTCTCAAACAAAAACCCAACGCTGACACCCACACATGAAAAATAAAACAACGTTTTTGTCATTTGGTCGAATCCAGTTCCATATGTTCCAATTTATAATGTCGATAAATTAGGATTTGTTAATAACTTTTGTGAGTTCTGGTTGCAGTTGCAGAAGTATAAGGTTTGTGCTCATGAAATGATCTGGAATAACAGGAAAATTCACTGACTTCTGTCAAATAAACCCAAAGAATCTTTACCTGTATTGCCACTCAACCACTCACTCTTACATCTACGAGTACTCAGTGTCGCCGTATTATTTAGTCTAATCAGATAGTTTGCCCTATTTTATCAGATATTTACTTTCCATATTTCATAATTAATTTTAATCTGATTACCAGCTGATGCAGAAAATAGCCACCTCCTCTACCCTCCCTCCCTCCCCCCTTGAATTCCTGCAGTGTTTGGCAGGACTTGTTTCCCGCTCCCTGCAGGTGCTATAGACTGGAACATTCCAGAGACGCTGAGTGAAGGGACCAATCACTGCTTGATTTGTGGGTTCTAGACCCTACACAACACAACAGTCCTCCCCCCCACCTCCTTCTTTCTTGCCCTCCTCCTCGCCTTTCTTCACCCAATCATTACCCCCCTCCACACCCAGTTTTCCTATCACTTTTTGCCCTCTCTGTTTCCATAAGTCAAGCAATCCATTACCAGTTGATTTGTGGTGTGAATAGTAGTTCCCCACAACCTTTGCCTTTTTTCATTCTTTCTTTAAAAAAAGCTAAAGTGTGATTGATTACTAAAGTACTGCTCTCCTGTTTAATCATTATTTAGATGCATTTAGGTTGTTCAGTTTATCAAAACAGTTATTATGATAATTGGTGGATAAATTTAGTCAATTTCAAATTAAAAGTATGAAGATTCTTCTGAGTTTTTGGCTCTTGCTCAAATAAAGGAGATACAACATTTTGCTCAGAGAAATGTAAATGGCAATTTTTCACCATTTTCTTATACTTTAGGATCAAGCAATTAATTGATTAATGAGTCATCTGTTTGGGTTAACAGGAGTTATGGCTATATGTTACAGAAACGTCCACACTTTCTTCCCTGATAATTTATTCAGTTAGAAGGTTTTAAAAATGTGCCTTCAGGGCTTAAGCAAGAATTTTTTTGTCGAGTTCAATGTCACGGTGAGGTCATACAGTATAATTCTCACTTTTCAAGGACCTGTTGTATAACCTGTGTGAATTATGTAAGAAAGAGGACAGGGTGCAGATTATGACAGATTTTCCTCATACAGTAAATTCTTAAATCAGCCTTATGTCGACAAATCATAATTAAGGGGAACCTGTTAAAAACGTTGCTGTATTTAAGACAGAAAACAAAGATGGTGGCATACAGCCATACTGGGAAAATGTAGTGAAATGAAAGCTGTTCGATCTAATTAAAATGATTTAGGACTTTTCTTCAGGTTGAAATACTTCAGGGGTTGCATATGGGTTTTAGTTTATACGTGCCACAAGTGGCAGTGGGAACGATCGAGACCGTAGTGTAGTTTCCTCATGGGAAGAAGGCTTGGGACAGGATGAGATTAGTCAAGTTTATGAAAAAGTTCTGTTGTTGTTTTGAAATGTGATAAAGAGCCACCTGGTCAATCTGGAGCGTGACGTTTGATGTGACCGGGTCGTGCTGCGCTCTCTCAGTTCTCTCAGGCAGACGCCTCTTCTGTCTCTGCTATTTTAACTCTCTCATCTTCTTCATGACGGCCTGCCATTCCTTTTTTTGTTAAATCAGTTTTTACTCACTCGTGCCATTTTTCTGGTTTCTGCTTATGACTTCAAAGCTGGAATCCCCTCCCCCCCCCCCCCCAGGTTTACTTAAAATAGGTAACTAAGTACCTTAGGAACACTAAACCAAACATAGCAGCTTTAATATGTTGTTGAAAAGCCTAGACCATTTCTCTCCCACACCCACTGATAAGACTCTACTACCTGTGTGGTGCTTGCAAGCACTGGTGCATGTTTCCCCATAAAATCATTCACATCCGCTTAGGTCCACTGCAGGTGGGATGAAAGACACCCTGAGCCTTTTTTTTTTGTTACCGGGAAATACCCTCATCTAATTATGTAAAAGGAAATGCTGGCTTCTCATGATGTTACAGGTACCATGTACACACATTTCTAATCTCATGTGATGGGAGAGCCAAGAGTCAAAAACCAGACAGAGAAGGTCTGAATGAAACTTCACATAAAATAATTGCACTGAGTGGTAGCAGAGCACAGTGATAATGTATATGCTGAGGAACTGTCCATTGCATTCTCTACATCTAAGTTGGTTTACCTTCAGATTACCTTCAGTTATATTGGCCTGATCAAATCAATCAGATGAAAAGCTGTATAATTTACATTTTCAGGTTTGATTGATCTTCTTCATTTGCTTCTCTCATCGCCTTCGCCTTATTATGTTATAATTCAGAAACACTGAACTGGAAAGTTTCTGCCAGGAACTGGTTATGTTGATTCCTAATAATGGCACATAATGAAACAAGAAGCATGTTTCATCTTTGGGGAACTATGTTTGTGTTACTCCTGTACAGAAAATATTATGGAATGGTAAATTATCACGAGACAGTCTATATACAGCCAAATCTCTTGATTTAACTTGTAGATTTTAAGGTTTTAATACGTTCTGTTTCGGCTTCAGTAGTGGTGGTTATGGGCAAATATGCTGGAGACGTTAGCACTGTTCAAACTTCAGGATCTGAACCTATCATTGCTCTGGTTTCTGTAGGTGCAAAAGACCAAGTAATTACCAATAACAGGCAAGCGTGAAGACATCTGCACTAACCGTCTGAAGATGGACTTTGAATCAAAGCGGACTTGCTGAGGCAAAAAGTATAATCCAAACGTAATGACATAGTATAATGAGTAAAATGTACTTATACATAAGCGTATAGTCATGTCATTGAGAGTTCAAGAATGAAGGTACAAACCACACTGGACTACAAAGAAGTAATACCTCTCAAGGGTGCAGTAACATTACCCTTGAGTGTACAGGCCCGCTGACAAGCTGCTGTTTCCCTAAAGGTACAATAAGATACTTTATTTTACTTGGAAGTCTACAGTGAGGGACCCAGCATAGATCCACTTGCATCTGTGCAGAAAAATAAATGGTTCAGTTGGATGGATTAATTGAAAATTAATAGAAACTTGAGTTGGAAGAAGTTTTTTTTGCTGGAAATAATGTCAACACTGTCAGACACCAGGTCTTTTTCTTCTTTGAATCCTTATTTAACAGAGATTTTGTAACACTGTTTCTGTTATGCAATCCAGCTAAAAGCCCTGATTGTCATGTTTTTGCATCCATGTTTGATTTCATTGCTGTGAAAGTGAACATTGTGAATATTATGTTTTCTTAAAACAGTTTAAAAGCTATGGTTAGAAGCCATGAAACATCTTTTATTGGGTGCGGATCGTGTTCAGGACAGTTGATAAAGATGATTGAAAGTTTGCCTTTATGTGTTACAGAAAGTGTGAAGATCGTTATCAGACCTGCAGCTGGGATTTGCCAATATTGAACCCGTTCACTACTGGCGCAAACTGGAACGACTGTGTTTTTGTCTGTCAACTGTTGGTTTTAGCGTCACGGTTGAACTCATGTTATGGCAGTTATGGCAACATTCCCCTCCATTTGCCAATTCTTGGCACAGCTACTTTAACATATCAGGTCTGCCTCATTTTCTTTTGATCAAGCACATGCTGTCAGGTTGTCCCACGATTGGCCGCGGTAAACTCAGAGGTCAGAGTTCGTCTGAGCACAACAAAGGCAGCGGGGGTTTGTGGCTGCAGCGACAGCTTAACATTCCTCCGCCCACTCTCTCCAGATTTGTTTATTGCACTTTGTCCTTTGGTTTTTTGCCTTTCATGAAAGGAAGATGAGCAAATTCACTGCAGATACAGCTAAAGCATATAGTGATATAAAGAAAAGAAAGGAGTGGGGAAGGAAAGGGGTGTGTGATGATGTCTTAGCTTGTTTGATGGTATCTTCTTTTATCCTGAAACAACATATTCCCCCACCTATGTTAGTTTGTGGTATTTCATTATTTTTAATAAATTGTGGTTCTCTGGCAGAAATTGGCTGAGTGCCCTCTCCAGTTGATGCCAGACAAGTTGATGTCCCAAGTGGAGGAGTATAAGTATCTGAGGTCTCGTTCATGATTATGGGTAGATTGGCAAACGGATTGGTGCGACTACGACAGTGACGCACCAATCCGAATGCTATACCAATATGCTGAAAAGAGAGCTGAGCATGAAAGTGGAGCTTTCAATTTACTATGTTCCCGTCCATATCTACGGCCACTAGCTCTGGTGACCAAAAGAACGAGGCTGCAGATAGAAGTGTCTTAAATTAGCTTAATTTGAAGGGTTGCTTCAAACAGGAGCACAGGGTAAAGAACCTGGCCATTTGGGAAAGTCTCAGAGTAGAGCTACTACTTGTCCACATGGAAAAGAGCCAGTTGAGGTAGTTTGGGTCCTACCGAGAGGAAACCCCGAGACAGAATGTCTCTTAGGTTGGGCTTGGGAAAACCTCAGTATCCTGATGAATGAGCTGGAGGAGGTGGCTGGGAAGAGGGAGAACTGGACCTCTATTCTTGGAACCCTGACGCTGAATAGTGGTAAACAAAAAAACAAAAAAACAACCAAAAAACGATGGATGGATGGATAAAGTGATGGAGGAAAACTAAGAGCTTCATCACCTCGCTTTGTATATCTGAGCCTTTTACTGTCTTAATCTTGTAGTTTCCTCACACCAGTCTTGTCAGCCCTCTTCAAGCTAGCATTAGCTTTAAGATTAGCTTGGCAAAACCTCTTCATTTAGCATAAAAAGATAACAGCTAACAGGTAAAATGAATGATTTAGCAGGTAAATGAACCACGCATTTCTTTAAGGAGTCGGAGGAGTCTCCGAGCTAAAAGAGGAGTAAATACTTGATATATCTATTGCAAATAAATGCTAATGATACTCCAAGAATTCAGGATGTGTAAATAGAGGCGACATTGTTAGCATTTTAGCCGTAAGAAGCTTAAATTCCAATTAAAAAAAACTTAGTCTAGCATTTCTTTTTCTAATCTACAACTGCTGTCAGGCTATTTAAAGAATGCTACTCTGCTGACAGCTGTAATATTTAAAGAGCTAAGAGTGAACTAAAATGCATCACAATAGTAGTTTATTTTTTAAATTATGATCAAATCGTGACCAAATGTTCACCCCTGTTGTTAAAAAGAATGACCAACATTAAGACATAATGATCTCATAATGATCTATGGGGTACAATTTAAAGTATAGGCCAAACTATAAGCAACTTTCTATATAAAATCATCATATTAGTGAAGGAAACCCTTAAACCTTGCATGTTGTACTGGCTGACATTTCACCTCTTTATTGTGGACTATACCACATTTGTATCATAGACATAGCTAAAACTGTGGCCGATACTTTCCACTTTTTTGTTTTGTGGCTTCCTTTTTATTGATTTTAAAGCAGAAACTATAGCAATTTAACCTCCCATCCTCTGTAGACTTTCAGTTTCCTTTACCTTGATGCTCAGTTTTTCCCCCCACGACACCTTTACTTTGGCATACTTATGCATGCCTGTGCAGGAGAAACACATCTTCTTTTGTTTGTCAGTATACTGTGGTGGTGGTCTGGAAAATGCCCCTGTGGAGACAAGGTGTGTGTGTGTGTGTGTGTGTGTGTTTGTGTGTGTGTGTGTGTGTGTGTGTGTGTGGAGAGGCTTTGTCATTACTGCTAATGTTCTTTAATCGACTCATTATTTACCCACTGGAGTCCACAGTAATGCTGCTGTTGTGAGTAGTAATGGCGCAGGTTGCTGGTTTTGTTTAGGGTGATGTATCTGGCTGGCAGCTAATGTAAACTGAACCAAAACAAATGTGTGCACAGCTCTAATATCCTGTTTAACTTTACCTTTAGCAGGTTGGTGTTAACTGCTGGTTTAAAGAGGGAAAGCTCAGCTGAAGCAGTCCTGTTTGTCTTTCTTTGCTTTAAGTTAATTTGCCAGCTCAAATGAAGTTTATCAAATCGCTAAAAGGAGGAATTATAAATGCAGACAGCATTTTCAGTCATTGTTTTCTTGTTGTTTTGCAGCTTTTGAAGCGTTTTTGTCACAGATGGAGAAAGGAACCCCTTAAAGCAACAAATGTGCGTTTGTGAAGCTGAAATAAATTCTTTATTATAGGAACACAAACATTATGGTAAATAAAAGACACATTTACATTATGACCAGGAAGTTTTTCCCTATAAAATACTCTATTTTTATTCTAAAATTTAGTGTCATATCTCATAAATTCTTCATATTTTTGTTAATTTATTGTGAAGATGCATGAAGTTCATGAATGAAAACAACGTTTTTTCCTTCCAGAATCAATTCCAGAATTTTCCCTTCCTATCCCTTGTATACTCCTTGGTTACTGTAACTGCGGCGAGGTAAACCTGGCGACAGCCCCACTATGACAGGAACACTATCATTGGCACGTCAGATGTGTCACGCATTGTGTGCTATTACCGCCTCAGACTCAGGCTGTCCCTGTAATTACAAATACTTCCGCTCTTGTTTTTCCACCTCTTTGTCTCACACTCATCCTTCACTCCCTCCTTTGTGCCAGCCAGGTAATCCAGGCATCCAGGTAACCACCTCAGCCCCACCCGCTTCTACTCCCGCCTTTCTTCTTTTCCTCTACTTCCTATGAATGTCACAACTTTGGTGGACTGCCCCGACCTTTGTCTTTCTTCTTCCATTTTTTTAATTTCACCCGTTACGCTTCCCTGTCTCCCTTTCTCTTGGTTCCCTCTTTTGTTATGACTTCACTGGAGGCAGCTTCCAAAGTTAATGATGCCACTGCTTTGCTTTGAGGAAAACACCGCCTGCAGGCAGGGAAGTGCCACAGCTTATTGCTGTATGTCAGTCAGACACTTCAATGAAGGCAATAACTTGCAGATATAATACTTGTTTTATGGAGCTGACTTCATGTCTGACCACAGTTCCTGCTCTGTCATGTTGCCTGCAGAATAAATTGACTAGTGAACTCACTTTTAGAGATCATGCATTGCTCTCTTTCCCTAGACATGATTTGCTCTCACAGTTCCCTACATTTGTAACTCTGCTAAAACACTATCTGTGCTTTTCTCTTTGAACTTGCTACATAACAAACATTACTCCCATTTTTGTTTGATGTAGGCCAGGAAAACGAAAGTAAGTGGTTTAATTATAGGATAGATTAACAGTTTATTACCCAGGTCACATGCTTAACTCAAACACGGGAAACAGAACAGAGGCTTGAAATCCAATGAACTTAAGAGTAAGATGCAGAAATTTCAAAATAAAACAGGAAATGACTACATGGAGCATCAACATTATGCCAGTTACACTAAGCACACCTTAAAATCACAGCTTAAATCTGTCAGCCACTGCTTTACTGCAATCAAACAGTGAAATGTCTTGTAATTCTTACTTAACTGCATCTGTAATTAATTTTTACGTGTTTTTTTCTATTAAATGTCACATCAATCGGCACTCTGTGGGGTTTAAGGTCCTAGCGTGGTGGTGAAAAGAAGTGAAGGATGGGCTCACTCAGTAACCTTTGTCAACCAGCGCGGTTTTGTGAGCCACCATAAATTAGAAAGACTTCCCAATTTGTCTCTTAGGCCTATCCAGAGGGGGAAATACCAAATGACTCAGGTGTAATTTACTGTGCTTTGTAGATGAAAATGAAGTTACCATCCATGCCCGGCAGTTGAACCCAATCAGCACTGTTCATCATCTGTGCAGCAACCCCTCTTTACTTTTTTGCAGCTAAGTGTGGTTTTCTTGAAATATGAGCTATATCAAGTAACTTGTCTTGTAAATTCTTTCAGTTTATCAGTCTTCATCTACTGTCAGCCTTTAACGTTTTCTAGCAACGCATGAAAATTCAGAGACCTCATCATGGTTCAGGTTTTTCATGAGCGTATCTTCTAGAGTTGTTTACAAGCCAGTTGCTGCTGCGGTTGAAGTCCTTGGAGAGGATATTTTCAGGGACTGGGTCACTGCGTTCTCTGGCACGCGCCCCAAAACCTGACCTACTGTCGGCAAGGACTCCGTCTACACTTGCAAACCCCGACCCAGTTTCTCATGTGCTTACTCATACCTGACTGCATGACTGTGAGGAAGTGTAAGACAGCTTTTGGCAGGTGTAAAGCTGAAAGTCGCATGCAACAAAGGACCTAGTTTCTGTTTCTAGTTCAAAGAATTTCTACTGACAACATAAACAAAAATTATAGTGTACTATTGTGACAACATGACTAATAAAATACATTTTATTGCAGTAATAAATAGCCTTAAACCAAACCTAGTTTTGCAAAGCTGCTCCTCGTGTGTCTTTCTTACCTAAAAACATCAGTTTATCCATTTAATGAAGATTTTCAGGACTTTCACACAAGTGGGCGCTGACTGGCACTGTTGGCTTCGGCTTCAACCCTGAGTTTTAAACTATTAGCTTTAACTGCACTTATTATGGGGTGATGGGCCTCCGCTAGTCCTCTGGCTCAGTTCCCTGTTACCCACTATGGCCCCAAACAGTCACTAATGAGGGGAGGCAAGGGGTCGGGGGGAGACAACAGCTGATAACTGTGATCATTTATGATCTCAATTTACATTTGAACATTTTAAAATATCCCTCGTCTGCAGTGCTGCGGTGGTCGTAAGCTTCCTAAAGCTGGGGTGTGTTTGTCAACACAGCGCAGTTGCCACTCATATTTATTTAGCCGGCTTGTTCCTAAAATAGCAACTCACTCACTGGCCTAGCTTCATCTGCGTGTCCGTGTGTGTGCCCAGTGAAAGGGCGTGAGCGAGGAGTTCATTATTTCTGAGCGGTGAGTGAGAAAGTGAGTGGGCGCATGTGACAGAGGGGACACAAAGACACTATTAACTCGTACAAGTTCTGTTTCTGTTATAAAGGTGTTGCACGTTGGTCTACAAATATGAAACAAATGGCTAAAAATCTGTCGACCGTGACTTCATCGGACAGTGAATTAATTTGACTTAAATCAGTCATGATTGACTCTATTAAAGCAACAACAGTTTCTGACTCATGCTCTGTTTTTGTCCAAAATATAGGAAAGTCAGCAAAAAATCTGGTGTAAAACAGCCATCAGGTCACTTTGGTTAATAAGTTACAAATGTTTGGGCCTCAAATGGGACTAACTCGCTGTCGTCCAAGTACCAGTCCATTTACTCAACTTTAACACTGTAAATATATCTGATAAAACCACCTGTGGTTATATTCTGTGAGCCAACAGTAACGTGCTGCACAGCATGCTGTGTATATGTACACTTCAAACAGCAACAACATGTAATAATTTGCTTCAGCATATTTCCATGAACATATGATTGATATTGATTTGGACAGTTCACAAAGCTTTATCTACTCCCTATATATTTGCATTACTACCATGATCAAAGATTATAGCAGGAAGATTATAGAAGGAAGATAACATCACTTCCACTCAGTAGCACACCATACATGCTTCATCTATTAGTTAACACACTTTCTGCCTTCCATGATCTCATCGACTCTCCAAGCAGAGCCTGTTTTAAATCTTTCCAGCCAAATTAGCTGTTTGACATCGCTTAAAGGTTTATGACTTGCAGCCTGCCGTTTGAACATAAAGGTCTTGAAGTGATATTGAGGTCGACACACCAGTTCGATAAGCCATACCCGAACCTGCAGGTGCAAACACACTTAAAAGAAATGGTGCCTTTCTTTGTTTCCGTAGGGCAGAAGATGAAGTGATACAAAATTTGACTGACATAAGTCTTCTGATAATTTTACAGGCCTGTAGCAGCATGAGTGTGAGGAGTGAGGTTAGCATGGGGGGAAAAAAGCCTGTAAGGATCCAGATTTTACAGCCCGGGCTCGAAAAAACCTTATCGAGTGTAAATTTCAGTCCTTTTGTATACTTGAGGTGAACTGGAGGTTTGCAGATTCCTGTTTCCATTCACGTCTTTGTCTTCATATTTGTCTTATTCACGACAGGAGCTCTTTCAAACAGTGGCACCAATAATGTACATAGAGTAACCTTCCAGCCGGTGCAAGTGGAATGACGAGGTATTTGAAATATTTTGTACACAGTATAAGCTTATTAGCTGTGTACTTCAAAACAACCTCTGCCTAAGCTAAAAAAGCTCCTCGTGTACACACTGACCTTGTGAACGTGTCCTTGCTCAGCTTGGTTAAGAATGAACTGACGCTTAAAAAAAAAAAATCTCAACAATATATTCATTTAGATCATTTAGTAATGTTGCTTGAATCACTGGCTCTTTTCCACAGTGTTTCTTCCTGTTAAAAGGGAGTTTTTCCTTCCCACTGTTGCTTTTTCAACGAGGGTTATTAAAAGTTTTATAGACCAAGCAGTGCATCGATTAATTATTGCAGCTCTTGTCTTTTTGAAATTATGACAAGCACATACTTTCCTTAAATAATCGAGGGTGATAAAATGTAACTGGATGACTACCAACAGGTTGTTGTAAGAGAGTCTCACATGTTTTCGTTCATCAGTGCATCTCACCAGATAACTTTTAGTCCATTGTGACGCACAGCGGGGACAGGTCTGGGCTTGGGACTCGTCAGTCTGTGACACCTAATAGCTAATGAACCATTGCCATGGGCAACATGCACATTCCATGTCATCGCCATAGCTACTACCACCCCTCACCCCTTCGTTTCAGCCTATACCTCCCACTCCTGCTGCCCTACAGCCCCTCGAAGAGGTCACACACCTGTCTGCACCTCGTCTTTCTTCTACTTCAACTTCTTCTTCTCTTCTCCCCTCATCTCACATTCTCTCTCCTATATTTTTTTCTTTTTTTTCCCATACTTTGGACAGTTTAACCTGAATAAGAGCGACCAACCAAGGTCTGAATGATGGAACAATAAAAGTAATCCTGTAACTTTTGGAGAGCAGAAGGTTAGAATAAGCACAATATTTTTGCCACAATCACCTGTTTTATACTAGAACATATACATATCCTTACAACTCTCAGTTGAAATACTACTGCTACTATTATTGCCTAAATCTAGCCAAGTAGTTTTTAAACGGAATCATCCAGTGAATGAAACTCCCTAACACTATAGTCAGACAAGGTAAAAGATTGATTGGATACTGCTTCAAAACCAAAATTATTGTGACAGGATAGTAACCAGGTCTGTCACCACTCGCAGTTACCATCTTCAAAGCAACTTTGGTGCGTCAAGATGGCAATAAGGCGGAGTCAGTCTTCTATCAGTTTGTGACTGAATGGACTCAAGTTGGCAATGAGATGCAATGTGTTTATAATGATATGGCAAACTTTGTCAAAAATACCAAATATTTTTGTTGGTCACCACAGCTATTGGGTTTCGGTTTTCAGCAGCAAAAAAATTGAATGCAGTCAGTGGGAAACCACCAGTTTTACCTAGTTGCAAGAAGTTTTCCGTCTTATTTTTATTCTAGTGTGACTGAGCCATTACAGGACATGAAATGTGGTATCCTAGCTGCCAAACCTATAGTCCACCACTATTTGTTCAGCCTCCAAAAGCAACTCAAAAGCAAGCAAAGCAAAAGAAACTCATCAATTAAATCTTAATTTAGTTTTAACTGGTGAGAATTTTTGGTTTTATTATAATTTTCAATCAAATTTGATCATGCAGAGACCTGATGTGTACAGATAGAATAGCTCCAACAAGTAATAAAACAAGTATATTATAAAATGTGTTAAGGATGTTAATACAACATGCTTAAAACTCAGTCAGCTCTCATCTTCAAAGCAACTTTGGTGTATCGTGCCAAAAATGTACTTAAAAAGAGAGGATGACACGTTCACTTTGAGCCTGCTTGGCTTATGGAGTTTCTTCTAGAAGAACAGTGACTCATAGCTATCATTTAAAATTTAACCCCATATATGTAGTCATAGTTAGTGGGAACTCATCCATCTTTTAAAGCTGTCGTGTGCCAGAGGTCTCTCTATTTGTTTAGTCTGAAAGTTGTTTTGTCTCACGAGGATCTCCTTCAAACAGAAAAAAACACTTGTAAAATCACACATGAGTCACAAAACCTTTAAGTCACATTCCAGCTGTGTTTGACAGTTTAAGTAAAATAATATATGCAGACTGTCGTGTGACAACAGTTAAAGCTTAAGCCACAGTCCACAGTTAGAGCTTTCATTTTGCATTATTCTCTGCACAGCACAAAAAGGTTTCTGCTGCCACTTAAATCAACTTTATATTTTGCTTGTTAAACTTCCATCTAGTCTGTTTATGTTTTTTCCCGATGTGAGGTGTTGTTGATGTAGATGTAGGTGACAACCACCATTTTGGTTTCATGACCGAAGATATCACCACGATTCTATCAAGTTGGTCGTCTTTTGCCTGGGACAGCCCAAAGTTTGTTCATCTTTATCTCTATCCTTTTCCATGTAGTCTGCTTCATCATCTATAACTCTGAGCAGATTGTTGTTTCCACGCTACTTCCTCTCCTGTGATGAGCCTGATGCAAACAAGCTTCTGCTACTTCATCTTGATTGTCACGGTTCTGGGTCCGTTGGACCCAGTATTTTGAGTTTATTGTGTTTTGATTTAAGTTTGCATCAGGGATTGTGTTCTTGTTCTCTTGTCGTGTTATGGTAATGTTTATGATGCTGATTATGATGTTTATTATTTGAGTTTCATGTTTCTGTTTATGTTTAGGATGCGCTCTTCAGTTGTGTCGGCTTAGTATTTGTCCAGTTCCATGTGTCATTTTCTGTCTGTCTCTCTATGTCGAGTCTGCGCCTTTGTGTGATGGTTTCTTGTTCCTGTTTTATTGTGAAGGTCTGCGTCTCATGTGAGTGTGTTCAGTTTTACCTTTGTCTCGTCTTGTTGATCACTCCCAGCTGCGTCCACCACCTGTGTGTAATTCCCCTGTGATTCTCGGTGTATTTAAGTCATGTCTTCCGTCATTGTAGTTGCTGGTCCGTCTGTGTATTCCACCCTGCGTCATCTGTGTGTTTCCCTGCTGTCAACCGCCAAGTGTTTCTGCTCATGTTCAGGTTCGTGCTCTGTAGTTTAGTTTGTTCCCAGTCTAGTTAGTCATAGCTCCCTTTGCCGTTTGTATTTACTTTCATGCTCAATAAACCACCTTCACACCTTCACGACTGCCTGCGTTTGGATCCTCCTTCATTTCCTCCACACGGCTCACCTCACTCGCCGTGACATTGATTAGATATTTGGTTGTTTATTGAAATACTAAAAGTCTAGTTTTGGTTGGCATGGTTTATCTCCATGTGTTTGGCTTTGGTTAGTTAGTTTTTTGGTTGATTTGGCCATGATCAAAGATTCTTTCATTCATCATGTTGCGTCTGGGATAGTCCAGTGTTTCATTAGGCTTTGTGTATTTTTTTTTTCCTGTGAGAAGGTGGTCACAAATTCCACAGGTTAATTCTTTCCAAAAGACTACAATACCTATAAATCAGTCCATTGGAGAAACCTAATTCTTGGATCACTCCGAAAAGCTGTGAGGGGTCATGGGGGCTGCTGGAGGTAAGAGGTGACTGAGTGCCAGCAGGCACACTGTGTGGTAATACTGCACAAGGGTCACTGTTAAAAGGGCAGAAGTCATAATGTTACATTGAGGAATTAGCTAGCAGGAGAGGAGAGTCAAGAGCACAAGTGGGATCATCATCACGCTATGTGATAAAGGTAAACAGCCTCTTTTGGTGACCTTCAGTGACCTTAAAGTTTAATCTGTTTACTGACTTGGAAGTGTGTTTTCTCTGGGTTGTAGCTGATAAGAGGAGAGATGACTGATGGATTTGCAGGTTAGTCAGCTCGGTGCAGCAGGATGTGACCACAGATTCACCTGCTGTCCGGACAGGTGAGAGACAAACTAGAGATTTTCTAGCTGAATCCAGGAGGAGAAGGCATTTGGATTTATCAGTCCAGCAGTTGGAAGTTTCACCATAAACTATGGTTATTTAGCATGTAGCTATAATGTATCCTAACTGTAATGCTACCCAGTTCAGTTGGTGACTATGAAGGTCCACTTGAGCATCCACCATTGTGATGGTATCTACATGAGAGAGTAGAAGAGAAAAGACAAAACAGGTCCCCCCTCATTATTTTTAAACTATGGTTGAACTTTAACTTTCGAATGGGATAATTCTTGCCCAGCCGCTCTTGCTCAAGCCATGGCCTGAGAAAGATTACACCAAAAATAAAAGTAAAGATAATGCAAGATAATAAATGCCTCAAATGACTGAAGAAAAGTTGGATGACCTCAAAACAGAGGGAAAAATGAGGCCAAGACATGTCACTACTAAGAGGGTCTGTTTAAGCCTGACCTCTCCTACAATTTTGAGAAATACTGATGGACTGATGTAGACCTCAGCTGGTGATATGGAGATAATGTCAGTCAATCATAAGAGTAATTAGTCTTTGGAATTGATGAGGCCAGTCAAGGCTCTCAAAGTAGAATCATCTTTCTGGGCAGCTGACTCACAATCTAAGAAGAAATGGCTTTGGGGGTGAAACTGTTGGTCTTTTGATGGTATTGGTCTGAAAATACCTTTTAAATCAGCCTTATTCTGATGAGCCACCAAGTTGCTGTTTAAGATGAACTTTGTCTGATCTTTATGTGTTAACTGGAATCCATTCCAGGTTATATCCATCTTAGATTTTGCCCAAAAGCTAAGATTTTATGTGACAAAGATGGATTCTCAAAAACACAGGAGGTATGTAAAAAGGTGAAGTCAGCTGGTACAACTTCAAGAGATGAAGGAAAATAAAAGGCAAAAAAATACTTACTTGAGTTACTTTCTAACTCAAAGTAAACCAATGCTACGTCTCCCCTTACCTTAACAAGCCTTCCCATCACTCTTTTTCTTACCATGTAGGTCATTGTTTATGCGTCAGCAATAACTTTAGCTGTGCACTCTCAGTGTTTAACCATTAGTATGGGC
>NW_024582989.1:186044-225185 GCF_018398535.1 Haplochromis burtoni | reverse complement strand
AAAAAAAGTAAACTGTCATGTTTATTGCTGCCAAAAAACAAGTTAAACACATTTGGACAGTGAAGAAATGTCAGGATTCTTGCTCAGAAAAAGGATCAACATGCTCTGAAGTCAGAGTTCCAGTCCACAAAAACTTTTTTTGTAACAAAATATCGATTTGTGCTGTCTCTGTATCGATACATTATTAGCAAACAAAATATCACGATACTACACAGTATCGATTTTTCCCCCCCACCCCTATTAAAAAGGTGGTTAAGAGAGTTGTCATGTTATGTTTTTGGTTTTGATGCTGAACTGTCTGTCCCTTATATGGAACCTCTTACTGGTACATGTTAATCCATGTTAGATATTAATCCAAAACTGGGTTTATGTTTGTTTATAGATAGGGAAAATGCCCCCTCTAGTGTTGATTCTTTCTTTGATGAATAACATGTTAAACACGCAAAGCAATTTGATACACGGTAGTTTGAATTCAGCGGTGTTGGAAGCATTAACTTTGACCAGAGTTTATCCTTCGGCGGAGCAGATTGGTATGCGAGATGCACAGAGCCGTAGTTGTACATTTACCTGCCCGGACTATTCCTCCCTTTATTGAGCTGATGTCAAACGGACACCAAGAATTCCATTCCCTCCACTCGTCTCAGCCACTCCACAGATAAGGTCAGAGGTCAAGCAGAAGAAGAGAGGGGAGTGGAGGGGTGTTGGTGGTTTGCAATGAGTGTCCTTTATTATCCCTGACTGTTGTGTTAGTTGGCAGGTTCCTCTGTATGTCGCTGGGTAAGGGCGAGGGAGGCAAAAAGAAAATAAAAAACTGCAGAGAGATAGAAAGGGGGAGGAGGAGGGAAGGATGTTTTTCTTTTTGGGAATTCCTCAGGGATTGCTTAATTGGCCGTTAAGCCAAACAGGTTGATGCCTTAGTGACTGCATCATGATCATGATTTCGGTCTGATCAGCACAGACTGTATTCCAGAAACACATTTATGTCGGCTCAGGCTTCACAATATCGCAAAGTCTTGTCTTTTTGTGACTTACAGACATATCAGACTGTGTGCTGCCTTCCAAATCATTCATATTTGTGACCCTTTTTTTTTAATGGCGAGCACAAAACACTTCCAATTGTAAAGATTTTTTTTTATAGGAAAACGTTCTGTTTTTCTGGATCTGTTTCTTTTATCTTTGACCAAATAAACACTTTCTTGGTGATGCTATGAGGTAATCTTTAAATTATGTATCTATTAGTGACCAGAGAGACTGCAATGTAGGGCATGTGTGATTGCTAAGTTACTAACCAGCAGGTTTCCAATGCCCCTTGACTTCCTAGTTGGATCCATGCCTTGCTTGTCACATCTCACGTCTCCAAACAGCAAGATGGCAACAGTGAAAGTGCTTCATTCGAAGCCTCACAGCAGGAATTAGCTAACCAGTAGGTGTACAGCCTATGCACTCTGTGACTGTACGCAGGTGAGTGGGGGGTTTTCACAGATGAGTCATCAGTTTTCGTCCATTATGGCAAAAGATTTGCACAACACGGCTACAGACTGGGTTTTCATGCCCAAACTGTAGCTAGGTTTCTCAATTGGGCCATAATTGCTTTGATATCATGTAGTCTGTAACCAAACCTGTAAAAAAGTTTTTGTTTTCATTTTCTATACTCAGCAGGATCAAACAGCTTCTCATACTTCCACCTTGATCATCAGCCTATACTTTTTTATTTAAGTATGGCTAACTTTCTTACATCATTTCTTATATCAATGATTATATCATTTTAGCGTGGTTTGATCCAAAATTACGCTTTCTATTGCCTTTTGTTGTTTTTGACTCTCCCTCAATCCCCTTGTATTCATTAGAAGAGTGGTGTCTTACTTGTGTAAAAATGAAGTAGAGAGGCTGACAGCAGGCAGCTTGTTCAGGCAGGACTTCTGTAGTGTGCGAACCTGTGATGCCAGCCAGGTGTGTAAAGCTCAGCTAAGTCCCTGCACTGCTTTTAAAGAATGGCTTTCATTTCACAAAGCAAACAGTGTCCATCATTCACCCATCTTTTTTAGTGTTCGCTGCAGTGTCACTTGTTTCAAGAACGTTCTTAAAGAAAGTGATGATTTCTTGTTTTTGAAGCACATCACTCCACCCAGCTCCTGGTGCTGAATCTATGTAATAATGTACTTTTCAGGAGATTGTTTAAACAAGTGGGTTTGCAGGAAGTTGGATACAGTTGTATACACAGTGGTCTTCCAGTTAAATTATAGATAAAGAGCATTTCCAAACACCTGAGGTACTATAGCCATGGTTGGGTGCCCTTCAATGCAGGGAGGTGATCCAATATTTATAGTATGTGCAATGTGTGCATATACACATGCACAAAAAAATGAAAAAGATATAAAGGAAAAAGAAAGGTTTCGAGGAGTTTAGGAGTACTAAGATTTTACAGTATTAGAGCAGCACTCACTGTTTATATCTTAAACATACTGTATTTTGGATTAGTGACTAATTGCATTAAATTTTTTTAGTCACACTTACAATGGAAAGAAGCTGGCTACTGTTGGCACACATGAACTCCCATGTTAAAATCCCTAATTTAAAAACAACTATACAAAGTGTGAACGTTTTTATAACTCACCTATTTCAGTTGTGCTTAAGTTTGCTTTCCTAAGGGGGCTGTTGCTGACTAGCATATGTTGCCGCAAGTAGCTGGTACCTGTAAGCTAGATTTCCTGCCAGCCTTACAGCTCTGTGCTGCGTTTTTTAATGAATGAAAATCTAGTATTTTATTTGTATTTTTAACACTAAAGCAGGTATCTTTGTCTTTAGAATGCATCCACACAGTTTGAATACGCAGCTTGCTAACCAAACTTGCTACTGTTAGCAAAAAACGTAGCATCCCGCTGTCTAAACATGGTCACTTCTGTCTTCAAAAATGAGGCTCTATAACTAAAACTGTGGCTGTAAAGCCCAATGTGTGATGTAACTTTTTCTGTTTCACCAGGAAACAGAAAGTATTTTTAGCAGAAGCTCCACACCATGTGTTTGTACCTGTTACACTGACGTGTGCGTCTTTTGGCTCTTCTGTTCCCTCTTGTTTTCTAGTTGTACTCTTTACTCATGACTGCCATATGTTTACCATCCTCATACCGTACATTCTGCCCCTGATATTTCCATTACAACTATCTGTTTACATACAAACCATTAAGCTGGCGCTGTAAGTCTGTAAAGATACACACTGTCACTTTCTGTCTTTCAGAAACTGCTTTAAACTTTTAGCATTTCACTAAACTCTGCTGCAGTGTGAGAATGTTTATTAAAGACCACCAAAAGTATTGCAGCTCACACGCACTTCATTCCTGGTTTAGCTTGTCTGCGCGAGCAGAAGCTGAGTGCTCAGGTAGCTCAGTGTCCTTAAGGAATGTGTAGTGTGTTCTAGGAGTTCGTCTGCTATGCTTTGTTTGACTCTGGCCTCTGATTTTCCTTTGAGAGAAGACAAATTAACGCACTTTGAAGCAGAACTGAATCAGTGTTGCTTAAGGGACGGTTGTGCAAAACGCTGCAGCTAGGTTGTTGACAAAATCCTCCAAGTATTCACATGTGACACCATTGCTTTTTCAGCTACACTGGCTTCCTGTTGAATTTAAGGTGCACTATAAGAAGTCTTGACATTTAGAGCCCTGCATGGACTGGCACCAGCCTACATATTTGATCTGCTACAGCCCTATGTCCCTAGCAGGTCCCTGAGGTCGTCTGATCAGGGCTTACTTGCTATAAAACAGACTAAGATTAGAACTAAGGGTGACAGAGCTTTTGCCACTGTGGCCCCGAGACTGTGGAGCTCTCTCCCTCATACATTAGGAACTGTGGACTCTGTAGTTGTCTTTAAAAAACAACTCAAAACTCACCTTTTTAAAACTGTTTTTGGTTAAATTTCTGCCTGTTTTATATTGTCTGTTTTACCCTTTTATTATTTGTTATCTTATGTGCAGCACTTTGTGATTCTGTCTAGAAAGGTGCTAAATAAAATTTTATTTTTTAAATTTATTTATTTTTTGATGATGCTTTTTAAATATCTCTTGTTTTGTCTTAGAGACAAAGGCAGGCAATCTCTAAATCCCTGTCATTTTTGACTTGCCTTAGTTTTAAAGCACTCTAACTTAAGTTCTCTTTGTGAGCTCTCAATCATCCTTATGTTATGTTGATTTTCACTGGAAGTGTTGACTTGAGAGCAATGGTAGTAAACTATCAGTTGTTTTTTTATATATATAGTTTTTTCAATCTCTGTTTCAGTTCATTGTTAGATCTGGATGACAGCCATATCAGCATATTTACAACAGTTTCTTCTGTGGATATTTGATTGTGTAAGATAAAATCTTCACTTCGTCAGACATCTCTTAAAGATAGTGGCTCATCTTCTGTGGTTGAGTGACTCATCATTATACTCCGCGTCACTTTCTTCTCCATACTGATACTGATGTTTTCCCTGACTTTCATCATCAAGCGCAATCACATTTTTCTTAAACTATTTGAAATGCTTTTAGCATATTTAGGTGGTTTTATCATACAGTTCTTTACATGGGACATCGCAGTTATGAAAAGCAAGATGTACGGTCATGTTGAAATAGCAGGTTTTCACATCCATACCTGGGAATATTACAGACTGGAAAATGTCCAACACTTGCGCTTTTATACAGGTGTTCACACTCAGTGCTGATCAGTGCAGTCGATTTGCAGCACCTGCCTGTGACTTACCCTCTTAATTCTTATGAAGCCAGTAAGGATATGTGTAGTTTTTCAGAAGATTGGACACAGTCCTATGGATGGTATGTCAGTCTTTAGACATAATACAGTGGACTGGTTAAAGTGTAACCTTCCTATAACCCAACAGCATGACCACAACCATGATGTTGTTTGAGTAATCATTAACAGATTGTGTAAAGTTTAAAAAATGTTGGAAGCTCCGTGAATGAATGGAAGTTATATATTGTTGTGTTATCCTGTGGGTTGAACAGTTGATACCATCATCTAAAATTAACCTTTTTGATATCACAGCCATGAGGATGTGGATTTAGAAAATCCACCAACTAAGCATATTTTACCACAATAACCTATTAACTTGTTTTTGTCAAACATACAGTTTGGTTGGTATATTTCACTGAGAAGTCAAAGGGTCGCTATTATGGTGATTTCTAGAATTACATTCTTGTTGTTAGACTTTACTATGATACTTGTAAACTGGCCATTGATGGTCTTTGACTGTAGGTGCAGGCGACTGTAAAAACAGCATATTTAGAGGGGTGAAATTCGTTAAATGTTTTGTTGACAGAAAAAAGGCATGGCTATGGTCTAGAAAAATTAGCTTAAGGCATAGAGAAACGTGTGTGTGTGTGTGTGTGTGTGTGTGTGTGTGTGTGTGTGTGTGTGTGTGTGTGTGTGTGTGTGTGTGTGTGTGTGTGTTTGAAAAGCTGAAGAATACAACCAGTGTGTTTGCAGATCAATTCGCAACTTGTCCCTTGATTCAAAAGCACTGGGATAGATGGAGGGGGCAATGTAGTGAAAGCAGGGGTGACAAGGAATCAAGGGAGAAAAAAGGGAGCACGTCCATACTTGAAACTTGAGTAATTACTACGTATTGCTAAGTAATATACTAAGATACTAAACCGGAAAATAACCATTGATGCATGAGTTTGTCCATTGTAGACAAAAGTAAGCCCACAGAATAAAGAGTTTAGCATAAATGGGTGAATGTGGTTTTAATTGTTCTTTGTGTACTCAAAATTCTGTAAATAGAGATATCTAATAAAGACATAGCTAGGCAGATATATAGAGGAGCTGCTGAGTCCAAAGTTGATGAGATTCTCCCTGAGATGCTAAAAGCTCTGCAGTGTTGGGCTGTCTCAGTTGACATTCCAACATGTCCATTGAAGGGCAGTGCCTGTGAACTGGCAGACCTGGGTAGTAGTTTTCATTTTTACAAAGAGGGACATGGTAATTCTGTGCATGGTAAATGTTCAGGTATGGATGGATTTGTTTGACTGGTACATCTTTAAGGGGCATCCACTTCCACACAGGAAGTGATTTGTCACAAAGTGGTGACAAGAAACCGTAGAAAATCAATGACAACTGGCAATGCGAAGTTGATGGGTCCAGAGTCCAGGTCTGATTACTAATAAGAGTGAAGAGTGTCGTTGACTGACATGTGACTGGGTGGCAAATACATTAATAGAGTTACCTAGGCAACTGGACCAACTGAATGTCCAATAGGGACTTACTATTAGTGACAAAGTGATGCTTGAGGTGCAAGTCACTTCCTGTGTTTACACACCTGAAGTGTTAAAAAACGTTTGCAATGCCAGACTTAATTACCAGATCCAGATACAGAGACTTGCTTTTACATTTGCAGCAGTCCATTAATGAAGTCATCAGAATAAACGTTCTTGTTCATGCCAATGTCACACCTGTGAGGGGTTTTTATGCTTTCTAGTAACATATTTTTGCTCTGTTTAATGGAAAGAAAATTTTTTTTTCTTCATGCTGCAGCAGCCCCCTCATGTCATGGATTATTTGGTGGTCTATATCTAACTCAGTGAGACAAATGAGAAATATCTCTGTGGATTAAATGGATCATAACACAGGGGTACTCCGTAGCCGATCTGTTAGTTGTGTGTGTTTGAGTGTGTGTGTTGTGTATCATCTGTCTGATTTGCTCCTGTTTTAATACCTTTTGGCCCAGGAATTAGGCCTGTAGTGCATACCTGTCTGATGGCTTCTTGGCACAGCGTGTGCTTGTGTGAGGGCATCCACAGCGCTGAAAAAAAGGAGTGTCTGTATTGTGTGTTTGGGGACAGATCTGAACAAAAAGGGCTCTGTTTGTTGAATTATGAGGAAGTTTGCAACAACTGGTGAAATCAGAGCTTATGTGACAAAAACAATAAATATTCACAGTGTCAAAGTTTAAGCTACCGAAGAATAGCGACACTTTTTTTGCCAGCTTTAAGCAAATCTTAAACTGTCATTTTCAGTTTGGTCATTCTTCCGCACAGTCACCCAGGGAACTTGTGGTCTCCGTTTCACTTTCAGTAAATCTGACCTCTCTGCGAGGTTATGTTAGCCAAACGTCACCCTAGCTTTATGTATGCGGTTGTTATGAGTGCCCAGCTCAAGGTGAAAAAGCAGAGCTGAAGTTTGATAGAGAGATTCCCAGCAGCTGCCTGACGTGCACACTCACACGCTGCAATGCATGCATTCATTCAGTGAAGGACACCTACTGCCTTCTCCGCCAGTGTCTCCGTGTCACTCGGCCTCTTCCTTGACAAGCTGCTGTGACATTGCTGTGGCTTTTCATGTCCCGCTTTCGCACTCTGCGGCCAGCTTCCACAGCACATAGCTCAGTGACTGTGCCACCGAGTAAGATGAACAAGAATCCACTGAGTTCGCTGAAACAAAATCGGGGAAGAAGCATCAAGAATGCTAAAAAGTTGACAAACAAAAACCTATGGCACAGATATTTTATATGATTACAAGAATATCCTCCCAAACAGTGTAACAAAATGCAGTAAACATAATTTTTGGCCAGTTATCTTTTCTTTGTGAATGCAAATGAGTGTGTCACATGCTGTAAATGCAGTGATTGTTGTGGACAAAAACAATATATATGTATTGATCAATACTTAGACTTTTAGTGATTAATCACATCTGCCTGTGATTATCAGTGTTAAGGGGCGTCTACACTTTGAAGCTGAGGGTGATGGTGGACATTCCAGGTTGTCTAGGTAACTCAGTGATTTATTTGTCACCCTGTCATATGTCAAACAGCAGTATCCTTTGTCCTGGGGTCTACATGTCGGTCTCCTCCTGTCAGGACATGCCTGGAACACCTCATCCAGGAGGCATCTTAGTCCACCTCAGCTGGCTGCTCTAGAGGTGCAAGATGCGACCAATCAGAAAAAAAGTTGAATGGCACTAATGGTATTCAGTCAGAGGATGAACTGCGCAGAAGCTCATTTTGAGATAAATACAGATTATTTTGAGCTGTAAACCATGTAAACCTGTAGAAGTGGGCATAATAATGCAGTCAAATACATCTATCATCATCTCTGCAACCTGTTCTAGTTGGGAAGCTTTTATTTCCTAGGATATGTTGGTTTTACAAGATTTGTGTGTGTCAATGTATATAGAAATAAGTGCTGACTGAGCTCATCACACTCTTGCGTTACTTACCTACGCTTATTTTGAAACAGCACATGTACATTAAATTAAATCTAAGCACGCTGCTCAGAGTACATGTCAGAGACGTATAAACACAGGTGTTTATGGTTCATGTCAGCTGATGTTGGTGGTCCAGTCTTCCTCACAGACATATTTGCTTTATGTTGATATGGAGGCTCTACGTGAAAAAGACTGCTGTGGTCACACAGAGTTGTTTAAAGATTATACAAACCCGCGAGAGAGGCAAATAGATGGAGAGGCAAAGATGGAATGAGTTGTAATATGGTGATAGTTTACCTGAGATTTGCAGTGTTGTGAAGTTTTGTGTCTGTGGAATGCCTTTATGTATGTGCTGATGGATGGCTTGTAAACAGAAGTGTACAAACATAGCTGCACTGAAGCCATCTGGAGGACTGAGGGAGGCCATTTTTCTTCAACCAGGTGTTTTGCAGCAGTGTTTATTTTCATGCTCGAGGATGTCAGTTTCTGAACACAAATAGTTAAATTTCTTAAGTTTGTGTCATTCTCTCCTTTGATTTGTGCAACTGCCTTTTTCTGAACTTACACATTTGTGGTCATGTAGTTGATGCTTTTCTTCTCTTTCAATTACAACTTACTTGTTTCTTCCGAATCCTCTCAGTCGTGCACCTCTCTTCAGTCTCCGTTTTTCACAGTAGCACAGAGTAGTGTGGGTTTCCATCCTTGTCCTCACCTGGGGCTGCAAATTGACAGCTGTACTGACTTGCGATTGGAGGAATGTGCAGAGGACAAGGCAAGGCAAGGCAAGGCAAATTTATTTGTATAGCACAATTCAAGAACAAGGTGATTCAAAGTGCTTTACAGAGACATTAGAAACAAAAACAAATAAAAAGCATGATTTAAAATTGATTAAAACAAGCAAACAAACAAACTAACTAAACACACACATTTCACACCTGTTCGCGCGATCTGAACCCTTATCGTAAGGGGAGCTACCAGTCCTTCTGTGGACGAGCTACTTTCTATTTTAAATTCCCCGAATTTAACAAAATTCCCTGAAAAGGACAAAAGTAAAGAGGACGATGATGGGGAGGTAGGGAAGGGGGCTGTGTAGAAAGTAGAGCAATGTGCATTTGGGATGTGCTCCCTCTTTTCTCCCACAATTCCTTGTCATACCTCCTTTCACTTCCACCCCCACCCACCCCACCCCACTCCTCTCTATGCATCCCAATCATTTTGAACCACAAGACAAGTTGTGGATTGATATGCCCTGTACACTGCAAACACACTGGTTGCATTCCTTAGCTTTCAAACACACATGCCTGTTCATCCATGCCCTAACCTAGTGATTGTCCTGAAGTTTAGCCATGCTTTTTTCCTGACAACAAAAGATGTTAGATGAATTTCACCCCTTCTTTTCAGAGGTAAACACGCTGTTTTTACAGTTCTCTGTGATGCTAGTCAAAGGCTTCCATCCGAGACAGGAATTTCTAGGAAGAATGAACAAGGAGAAGAGGGGTGGAAGGTACAGACAAAAAATTGAATGAGGTAGTTCAAGCAAACAACGAGGTAACAGAGGTTAAAACTGATCATCTGTAAGAGAGGTGATGGAGTGATAAGAGAAGCTAAAACATCTTGTTTCAGACAGAGCTTGAGAGCTTGCATGAAGGGCCAGTAGAAGATAAAGACGGAAACATCTGGCTTGTTGATGTAAAGCAATTCTAGTAAAGCCTAAGAATGAAAATGTGAATCTAGAAATGATCGTAATGGCTGCCCTTTATCTTATCAGTAAAATGTACCAAAACAAATAGGATATCTGACCGGTGATCCTTACCTTACATAATAAAGCACCTTGAGGCAGCTGTTGTGATTTGGCTCTATGTAAATAAAAATGAGTTGACTTGAACTAAATTGAAGCCAACCAACCAAAGCTCCAGTGTGAGCTGAAGGCCACCACCTCACAAAGTCAGTGGAACCACATCATCTGCAAATAGCAGAGATGAGATCTGGAGTTTACTTGGTTTCCTCCTAGAAAGTCTCTAGAAATTCCAATTTTGTCCATCTTTTTCTACATATCCAAATCACACTGATTGTGGTGAGTGGTGGGATGCACCCTGGACAGGTTGCCAGCCTCTTGCAAATAAAATTGAGTTCTGAAAACATTAAGCATCAGCATCAAGCTTGTCTGGTGTGAGGGTTTGTAGAGTTCCTGTCTTTAAAATCAATAAAAATGAATCCCCCTTTTTAAGCTTGAAGTTAAAGAAAATTAAATCCCAATGTGATGTATTCAGAAGTAACATCTGTTTAACATCTGTACATATTTCTGCCCATAGTTCATTAGACCTTTGTCGGACAAACACAGTCGTAGGACATATTTTGCTCATCTTGTCATGCAGGAGCAGAGGCAGAAGGAGCCTCATGACTCTGGTAAGCCATGCTGTAGTTTAAGAAACAGACAGCTCTATTAAATAGGGATTTTTAAAAGCACACTATATTTAATGTATTAGTGTGTATCATTGTGTAAGCTTTGCAAACAATTTGCAATTGCTTGCATTTCTGTCTCTGATTGTTGCACCACACTGCCTCCCGTGAACAGAGGCACCTGAATATTTTTGGCACCCCCACCCCGTCTGTGCTGTGCCCCTGACTCTGGGTCACTCAGACAGATAGGTTGATAATCTGACACTCCTCTCTCTCTGGAGCCGACCGTCATTCCGTCCTGGTTATTTTGAACTGAGAGCAGCAATTACACAAAGGGTGGTCTTGGTAACCATTAAAATAGTACTTCCTTAAGTTCGTGTGTTTATTGGATCTAAATAATCTACATGCCTGATCCTTTCAGCGCCTGTCACTTGTTGTCTCCTGATGGATGCTATTTCAGTGCATCACCTGGACCCTGTTCTGTGAATATGGTGTCAATAATCCAAACTAATGTACTGTTTTTGTTTGCTTTGGGTTGATTTTTTGCGTCACATGTTTTAGCTAATTTTTCAATTCTATTTGGGGTTTTGAGATGACCTGGAAGCAGAAACTGGGCTTGTCCTGAACAAGTATACGCTTGTGACAGATTGTAATACGGCTGCACAGTACTTAGTTTAAGCCTGATAATTCACCTTAAACCTTCTTTGATCAAGAGAATACTAAAAAGACACCATGACAGATGAGTGTCTTCATCGAATCTTTGACTGAAGCTTTGAAGCTTGAAGTTTTTTTTAATCCAGACACTACAGATTTAATCTCAGTCTGGCTGTGTGTGACACTGAAATAACTTCTATTTAAATATGAAAAAAGACTGGAATATGCTCAATAAAATGGCAATAGCACCAAACTCAATGAGGTAGGTGGATAATGATGTGGGTACTCATTTCCAATCTTGTCCATTCTGGATAACACTGACAAAAATCCTTGCATCTTTAACTCTGCCACCTCCATCTCAGCCTCCTGTCTGTGTCAATGCCACTGCTATGACGTAAATCACAGCAACTATCACTAACATCTTGCAAGCCTTCCTTTTCACTGTTTCCCCTAAACTGATAAATATTGACATGATAGCATGAAATTCTAGTTTTGTGTAGCGTTAGTGAGGGCCAGCTAATCAGAATGAAGTTTTCTTGTTAATCTGGAAGACTTCTCTCTTTGATGAGGTTTCAAGTTCTTTTTAATGTTTGAAAGAATCCAAATGAAGTAAGACAGATAAAAAAAAGGGCAGCTAAATAATGTGAGCTCCTGTGGGATTCATAGAAATATGAAGTTGCTGAAAGGGCAGTTACATTAAACGGGACACACATCCACACACCCTATATATGCACATTAGGCCTGTAGATGGGTATTTAGACCAGGAAGCTAAGCTGATAATTGTCTGCACAGCATGCCAGTACAATGTGTCGCATACCTCTCTGTTGGTGTGCAGGAACACACACACCAGTGCTACAAAACATTTATTTCACGCGTCTCTCTGGACACCTATTGTTGTCTATCCATGGAGGGTTGCAAACGTCATACTTTGATAAAGCATAAACCCTTAGAACTCAAGAACAACGAGATAAAAGAGTGGGATAAACAACCAAAATGTTGTTCTTTGTCGCTACTGGACACAGTGTAACAGTGACACAGTGTCCATGTTTCGCTGTGTGGCAGGCAGGATGAGGACCCAAACGCAGGGCTTGGAACACAGAAAATTACACTTAAAATAGCAGCTTTTTTTCTGGGAAAACTCAACATTGAATACAGGAAAAAGCTAAACTAGAAAATTAGGGAACTAAACTGGGAAAGAGGTGATTTGCTCACAAAAAGTGTTACCGTAAAAACAAACCTCTCTCACAGAAGGCTTGTTTCTGAAGTTTCTGAAGTTGTGTCTAATCTTAAATCACATGATTCCTCATGGTCATGGCCTTCAAAGGTGTTTTTACAGTTATGTCCTTTTGTCACTCACGTGTACTGAAGGAACCTTGGATTTAAATTTGGTATATACATTCTTAGCCTGTCTTTTATCTTCCTTTTGAACTTGACATAGAACCAAAGCAGCTATGTATGATTGAGACTCATGATTTGTCTCAGCCAGCTGTAGAGGTTAGATTGGAGTCATGTATGGAAAAGGACCAAAGGGTGTGTTGCACAATAACTAAGAAAAAGTCATTTTTTTAACCTTTGCAATAGAAGTTTCATTTTTGAGTCATTGGTTTTTCTCTTTGCTCTCTCTCTTTGTGAAGAGCAGGGTGAACATGAGAAAAGTCACGTTTAATACAGAATCCAGAAATGAGAGTACTAAGGCATTCATCTCCAATGTGACATGCTTATTGAGGGTCACAAATTTAACCTCACCTAGTTAATCTCATTAGTTTAACTAATGCTCTTCTGATGCAGATTGTATATTTAAGCTGTTGTAGGCTGTTCACAGTCCCATTTCAACCCCAGAATATTGAAAGGCATAGAGGCACAGAACTGAGCCATACCACTGAACGTGATCACCACTCCAGATGGAAAATATTTTGTTTTTGACTAATTAGATTTTTTTCCTTCTGTATGTTAAATAAAATTAGAGAATTCTTTTCTTTGATAAAGCATCGGTCCAACTCTGATCTAATGCTCTTTAATTCCCTTTTAGCCTCAAGCTGCTTCTCAGAGGATTCCTTGTTAGTTGTCATAGATGATAATCTAATGTTCATTCAGAGCTGCCACTTGTCTGCCAGTGTTTGTTTGAATACCCACATCCCTCTGGGATGCAGTCTAACACTTCCAAGCCGGTGTGATAGATTGCAATTGACAGGTTGAATGGTTTGCGAACTGCCTGTCAGCCAACATGCAGCTGAGTGATAGATTGCGATCAGACAGCAGGGATTGTTGAATTCCCGTCAGGAAGGCGTGCCTGTTTGACCAGTGGTGCAAGAAGAGCTGGAAGTGATGGAGGGTTTGGGAAGGTGGAGCAACTGCCTCCACTGTTTTGTCACTGTCTAGATGTCTGTTCTTCTTTCCCTAACTTTATACATGCTGTAAGCTTTTGCTTTTAAAAAAAAAGTGTAAAGTGTGCGTGTTAGTGGCAGCCACCAGTGCAGCGCCCGGGGAGTAGTGTGTACGGACGGTACCTTGCTTAGGGGTACCTCAGGGTAGCCATTCAGTGGAGTCGAACCCCCGACCTTCCGATCATGGGGCCACGACTCTACCTACTGAGCTATCCCTGCCCAGGGATTACTTGGTGTACACCATGGTAAACTAATTTAACTAGCTTGGACTCGTCAACTACACAGCTTTGACTTTATGTGCTGCCAGGCCCATTGCCACAGGTGTATAAAATCAAGTTCCTATCCATGCAATCAACCTTTACAAACATTTGCAAAAGAAAAGTTAAATAAATATAAATAAAGTTAAATGTGGACCTGAAATAGGATGCCACCATTACACAGAGTAAGCCTTCTGCCAAGTCAAATTTCTTCCTTCCCCATAGCAACTTAGCCATGAAGTACACAGTGGTGCATGCCAACACTCTGCTGACTTATTAAATGCAAAGTCCCAAACTTCCTCTGGCATTAGCGTCAACACAACAGCTGTGCGCCGGAGTCTTCATGGATAAGCAGCTCTTTGGTGTAGGTAGGTGTAATATATAGGTGACCCAGTGCCTTTATGCATACTGTGTAGCTTGGTTGCCCAGAGAGATACTTGTGAATTTGTGGTAAAACATTTTTTTAAAGTAAATGAACTGGTTCTTATATAACACTTTTCTACTCTACCTGAGCGCTCTATACAACATGCTCTATTCACTCTTTCACACCAGCACTTTTTTCTTTGCTTTTCTTTTCTTAAGTGCTTTCAATCTAAAATTCGCACATCGGGATAGTATGCCCATCATATTTGGCATGGAGGCTGGAGCAGCAAGGGACTGAGCCCTTTTCCACTAGTACCTACTCAGCTGGACTTTGCTTTGGTCGTTTTTTTCCATTACAATCGAGTACCGCGTGATGTGCACAGGGTCGTCATAGCAATGTGGCAATATAAATGCCACAGCAAAGGAGGATGTCGAGGTGATGGGATACCTGCTCTTCGTTTTATGGCTTTTTGTCAGATTGGGACACCGTGGTGTTGTTTTTTGTTGTGTGTGGCCATTTCCCTCATTGTCGGGTTTCAAAAAGGGCTCATCAAGTGACACCACTAACTACCCAGTCAGTTGAAGCCTCTGATCGCCTCAGATCGCTTGGATCCCTGAGCGAGTAGGTACTAAAAAAGCATCTGGTACCAGGTATTACTGTACCACCAAATGGAAGACTTGTAAATCCAAGTTGAGGGTGCTGGTTTGTGAGCACCCTTGGCTTTGTGTGTGAGCAGGCAATTTCCTGTCCAAAACCCCCAAAATAATATAAAAAAAAAAAAAATGAGTCGAGCCCTGCCAAGTCGACCAGAGTAGGTACTGGTGGAAAGAGCGGATAGAGGACTTGCCTTACCCCTTAGCCAACGTGAGGAAAAAGTTCTTGTCTGTTGCGAACAAAGATCCAGTTCATTTACTTTAAACTATCTGAAGGGAAGCCTAGTCATTTTAGTTTCATCCCACACGTCCTACTCCCAAAGTAATAATGCACAACTTCATGATTAACTTCACTATTAACTAACTTTAATATTAAATTGGAAGTTGTGTGTTATGTAAAAATATTTAAACCACTTCTTATCAGGCTGGAAAGATGTTTATTTTTATTTGTAGATTGTATTGTTTTCTTTTCGGTCCCAGCTGTTTCCACTTGGCAAAGCCACAAGTCAGACTCTTGGCCAGGTAGAAACCCCAGAGATGAATGTCACGTGGCAATAATAGTATTAAAGATGGTGTTAAAGATGGACAGCAATTAAATCAGTAACGAAAAACATACATTTTTCAAATATTTCTCTAAATTAATCTTCTCTGCCACCCAAACCTTTCCCCTCTCTCTCCTTGCTTCCTTCTGCTGCATGTTCCCTTCATTCCTAGAAACCTCTGATTTGTGATTAAAATTCTGTACAGGATTAGCCTCCAGATACATAAAGACAGGCTTCAACAGAAATTTCTATACATTGTGTTGCCTCTAGCTACACTTTGACATGTGTAACACACAATCTCACACAAACAAATAGAAGTTTTTACTTGTCAATACCTTTCACTCGGCACTGTCACCCACAGGTTTATACAAGTCCTACAACACCACAAAGAGAGATTGCATTCACCTTGCAATCTACCTTTTCCTCACATACTCTTTTTTTCTCCACCTTTCCTTCCATTTGCTTCTATTTTGTTGTATATTAAGGTTATGATTTTGAAAACTGCCATGCTTTATTGCTAGGTTTGACTACAGATGTACTGATTTATGCTCAGGTGTACAACAGAGCGAGCATGAGCAGCAGAGTTTCATTATGTACGATTTATGATCTAGGAACATGTCAGTAACAGGTTGAGTGGGTAGCATGCTCCTGCTTGGCCACCGTGTGCATGTGTGGCTGCACGTGTGAATTCTGCAGTCGTCTATGAACACCCTTGAAATGTGCCGTCTCGTGCAAGTGCAGATGCTAAATATTATAGTTTAAGGATGCACTTTTAGTGCCAGTTTAAAAATTTCACTTGATTTAATTTAATTTCATCTGCTCAAGAAAAAGTGAAAGAGAGATTATTTCTTTAAAGGGACACATAGTCCTTGTTTCAGTTCTAATTTGCATTATGAAGCAAAATCAAAAGATTTTGTGACTCTAACCTTTATATCCAACTGCCCCTTCATTTTCTTCAGGGTCATGGGGCTGTCAGAGAGTAAGATGCATCCATGACAGCTCCCCTATGAGATGCATGCATGTCTTTGGACTGTGGGAGGAAACTTGACTACCAGAGAAAATATTTTATCATCAGATTTGGCTCCTTGTCAGATTTAACAAACTGCGGTTCTTTTAGGAGTCAAGTGGGAGATCCGGGCAAAACAGGAAAAGACAAGAAGTAGTTGAAATCACTTTATTCAATCAGGAAACTATTTAAATGACTTATGGCAAGCACTGGTAACTAAAGTGAGAAAGCATAGACATGAACCTGGAAGAAACGGCAAATCGGCAGTACAGGAGAAGGATGTTAGACAGGGCAGAGTCTCCAGAGAAAGTGCGTCCACAGTAGCACGATGCAATCCACTTCTTACTTTGTTGTATATTAATGTGCTTTTGTTAAAGGTTTTCAGTACAGTATTTATTGCATCAAACATTTGAAGACATTTAATGTGCAAAATGAATGAAATCACTTAAATTAATAATAATAAGTGCAATAAAAAGGTTCTGAAGAACGAAGAGTGACTGGACCTTCATGTCTCATCCAAGAGGCTTCTTCTAAACTTTAGGTTTTAGTTGTTTCTTTATTTTTTTGCCCATCCTTTTTAACCTCCCCAGGACCCAGCGTCCACATATGTGGACATCACATTTTGGGTTGTGTAGACCAAAATGCTAAATTTTGCTCTACAAGGGCCTGATATCCACTTATGAGGACATTATACTGCCACTGCTCCATTGAAATTTAAAAAGAATATCCTCATATGTGGATGTCATCTTTCTCAGAAACAAAAATCAGATAAAAAAAAATCTCGTAATTATTTTTTTTCACATTCATCAGGATCCAATGAGCCCAAATACCAAAGAGAAATTGAAAATGCATGCCATGAACAAGTTCTTAGGAGGATAAAGTCAGGGTTCCCATTTAACTTTAGCATGTTTTGTTGGTCAAAGTCTGATTCTCTGTCTTCTTCAGCCCCGCCTCCTCTTTGGCGTTGCAGAGATATCCATCACCGTTCCTGACATTTTTCAGCATTTTTCAGCATGACATTTTTCTGATGTCTGCAGAGAACAAGAAGACAGAACATAAATATTAGTCATTGCAGTTTTAACCGTCTTTTAATGCTTTCAGTGAAAGTGAAAATCAAAGATTTTACACTGTACAGCTCAACATGAAGACGAGATCTTTAAATACAGTCTCGGTGTCTGTCATGGTCCTGGGACATTTTGAACCAGCATTGTTAGCTTTCCTGTGGTTTTGGATTTTGTTACTTCTTTATGTTCCTAGGATTGTTCGGTTTAGTTTATTTGGATTCCCTCTGCCCTCTGTCTCCCTGTGTCTGTGCTAATATTGTGGTGTTGGTTCTGGTGCCATGTTCCCACTCCTTGTGTTCCCTGTTCTCCTCATCCCTTCATGTATTTCTTCATGTTCCCTCTCTCTCTCTCTCCCCAGGCTGTCTCTGTGTACTTCCTGTGTTACTTTTAAGGTCCACGTCTTGGTGTCAGCGTTTTCAGTTTTGTGTCTTCCCCATCCTGTCAAGGGTAATTGTCCTCAGCTTTGTTCCCCGTGTGCTTCAGCTTCCCTCATTACCTGTGTATTTATGTCAGTCTCCCTCTGTCCCATGTCGCATCGTCCCTCAGTGTTGTGTGTGCTTGCCTGTGTTCCTCTGTGAGGTTAGCTTAGCCCAGTTTAGTTTTGTATCTCCATGAATAAAAAGCCTTCTTTTACTTTACTCTTTTACTCCCCGTGTCTCGTGAGTCGTGCGTTTTGGTCCCCCCCTGTCTGCACACAGCCGTTTCCTGACAGTTTCAGTCCATTTAAAGTCTTTCACTCAGTCTACAGTGATACTCGTTTAAACTGTGAACTCTGAATGTGGAAGAATACCTGAGTAAACAATTAAGTTTTACAATGAAGTGTAAAACTATTTAAATGTGGTTAGTGTACTTACCGTGGGTGTGGTTGTAGGCTGTGAGGTGCTGCCCGGTGGTGGTGATGGTGTGGAGACGTGCAGGTGGACAGCAGAGCGGTGTTTCTCTGTCTTCTCCACGTCACAGTAATACACTCCGTCGTCTCGGAGCTGAGCTCGCTTCACGGTGAGGGACAGGTCTCCTCGCTGGTACCAGTCTGATGGTATGGACACTTGGCTTTCATCATAGCCGTCCCCGTAGGTGATTTGCTTAGACCGAGGATTCAGCTCCAGCACCAGCTCTCCGTCTCTCCTCCAGCGCACAGATTTCACAGCCTGTCCAACTGTAACGGAGCGACACGGCAGGGTGGCATCCTCTCCCCGGAGTGCGACAACTTTATAGGGTAGAAAAATGTGCAACTCTTCCAGCTCCCCCCTCCGTTTGTAGTTGCAGGTAAACACGTAATAGCCGTGATCGTTGAAATCTGCTCTCTTTAATATCAGAGAGTCGGAGCTGTAAACCACCCGGTTAATGTAACCCGGTCCCGGCTTCCAGACACCGTCAAGAAAGGCGACCAGCTGATCGGTGCCATCCATCAACTGGTGGCGGAGTGTACATTTTCCCGTCTTACACTCTTCTATGAGGTGAAATCTAACATTGTCTCCTATAGTGGCCTGGATCAGTTTACCAGACACCCAGCTGATAAAAAGAAAAAGAAGTAGTAGAAGGAGATGCATTCTGAGAGCGGAGCATCTACCTATCAGCCGGCTTTTTATTGTCACAGTGGATGGTGCAGAGGAGGAGAAGTATGTAGTGGAAGAGAGGAGGAGTCCAGTGGTCAGGCAGGCGAGCAATTAGTATGTAATGTCAGGAAATACTGAGATAATGAGCTGATGGGCTGGCGAAGACTCGTCCTTTTCATTGGAGGATGTATCAGAAATTAAAGAGCGGGACCACGGCTCCAATCATTTCCCTTTAGATGCTATAAAGAAATTCACTGTATAAAAGGAGTAGTGAGATGTGTGTCTGTCCGTGTGTCTGTGTGCAAGCATGTATTTCACAAGCTTTTGAGGATTATGCCAACAGATGGAAAGCTTTATTAAGACACCAAATTTCTTAAATCTTTTATTTCTTTCTGCATTTATTTCTGTAGGAGCTGATTAGTCACATAACAAAAATCTCTCTCCAGCTAGACTGTGACATCTGTCTTTGGTGAATTTTTGTAGGAAGCCAAGTGATATTTCGCTGCAGTGTTAAGGTGTGTCCGATTTACACAAGCAGCTCACAATCTCTTTTGGATGACCTGTTTTGTGTGGGTGGCACTTCTCACACATTGTTGAGGAAACCTGTGAGAATGCAGTTAATGTGTTTTGTGGACTCTCCTGAAATCTATCCATGTCCAAACGGACAAAAATATTCACAGCTACATGGAACCCAAGTGTTCATGGCAAGCCTCGCTTTTTTGCCAACATGCCAACCCAACACATTTTTGCTTTGCGAGAGAGACTCATCTGTCTCCAAAGCTAAACACACACCCACCCATTTTGCTGGTGGTCTATGTAACTCCATCATTTTTTTTTCTCAAAGATATTTTTATTGATTTAAAGTGTAACTCCATCATTTTAAAAATGTTGCCAGTAGTAGTTAATCTCCATCTTTTCTTAAGTGTTAAAGTAGCGAAGTTCGAGGTCATGTTTAACTTCTGTATAGGTTACAATCCATTCCTAATGAAGGCACATCTTAAAAGCTAGAGAGAGAAATTTCTGCAGAAATTTGCTGACAGATAGTTCTCATCTGTGCTCAATCAAAAGAGCACCACAAGATTGGCATGTTTTCCAAAAGGTGTCCAAATACTAGGAGGGGACTCATTCGACTCCATGACAGCAGCCTGTGTGCATGCCTTTCCCTTATGTGCTGCTGTCTCTTTCTGTTCTGGCTTGTTGGATGTACAGACAGTGTACAGAAAACCAAACAAGATGAACAGATCAACTAAAAGTCTCAAACTGCATTTAAGGCTGATGGTTGATTTTGAACGAAGGGAAGAAATTGAATCGCAATCCATCAAACAGTATTCAGCACAAATATCAGCTTGATGCTAGTAAAGGAAAAACCACAGGGTCTCGAGAACTTGAAAGAAAGAGGCGACTTGACTTCTTTACATTTTTGAAGATTTTTCACCTTTCATGCAAGAGGTTTCTTCAGAAAAAACAGGGGATATCAAGGCAATAAAAACGGGGAAAAACTCTCATATGTAACTCTTACCTGGAATCATTATTTCGTCAACTGGAAATATTGGAAATACTAAAGCCAAGGAGCTGGCTGGATAGATCATGCGGGAGTGAGCACACACAACATCACTTTCTTTAAATTTGCCCCTAACCTAATTGAACAACACCGACTTTCTCCTGCGGTCCCGGGTGTAATGTCTGGAAAGGTTTAGGGGGAAGTTAAATGTGATTCAAATCTGATAAAAGTGTCTGGTGCAGTCCAGCTTGTGTATAAATACATAGTAGAGATGGTGGTACTGCTAGATCAACCCATCCAATAGCTGTGGAGACATTTTCCTAAAAGATAAAAATGACAGCTGGTGGTCGACAGGTGGTCGTTGAAGAAAAGGGGAGAAAGCCAGGAGGATTCAGCCTTGGTGCACATTGACTGATTGCACCCTTCTAATATTTGTTAGGATATTTGACAGATGGTACAGAAGTTTGTGGTTCTCAAGAGGGAAGCTCTTCCTTTTACTGATAAGTGATGGAAACATGCACTGTAGCGCTGTGGAGTCCTTTCTCTGGCCTTGAAGAACAAGATGATCAGTCGCATGAACATTTGATGGTTAACTGCACATTACCATTACCCCATTTGTAGACGTATGTACATACAAATATTCAAACACACATGCAAGCCTTTCTTTTTCACATACACCTCTGTAACTGGCTTTGCTATGGGCCCACAGGATTACAAGTCGGATGACCAAACCTTTGGTCTGTCACTCAGACTCGAGCAGTAGATCCTAACCTTTGTGGCTTGTAACCCCTTCTAATAAAGAAACTGCCAGCTCTTATCACTGATTATGGCCTCCTCAGAACATGCCTAAGAGCTGTTGTTCAGTCTCCAGCTGGATCATATGACTATATTTTAGGGGCACGGCTGTTCAATGCTTGCATTTGCACATACAGCCAAATTGATAATCACCGCTTAACTTACCATTCATATCTGGGGGAGGAAGTTGGGATGCTCAGGACTCCATGCGGTAATTAGAAACATGGTGATAAGAATTTGTTAGAATATCAGTACAAACTATAAAAACATGTTTTTCTTTCAAGCTATCTTCTCATTAGCTTGACATAAAACTTGACATGAACTTGAAGTGTAGCCAGGTTAGAGACAGCTGCCAGGACTTTAAAACTACAGTTGATCCTTAGTTTTAAAGTCCTGGCAGCTGCCTCTAATCTGGCTGTACAAATCTCAATCTGTGTTGATCTGCAGAAGATAATGGATGTGGTTTGTGTTTACATTTCTGGCAGAGTGACATTTTTATTGGAATACACATATTCATAGTTTAACCTAAATGTAACGGTTGAATTCAGACATTGATTCTTCATCCCTAATCATTTTTTCACCCTAGGTTAATATTGAGCTAATTCTGAAATCATGACTTAATATTCCATTATTTCCATTATTTGTGAATGTTTGTATTGTGGGGCTTGCACGTGTTTTGGCATGAGTTAAATGCATGGAAATTATTGATGAGATAACAAAAAACATGCTGTGTAATTGCAGTGATGGGTTTCCCACCAGCAAGATTAATGACTTCTAGATAACACACACTAACAAACACACACATACATGCACATGCAATATGTCACCCATCTTCTTTTCCTTGTGGGTGGCCTTGGTGTATTCACCTCGGGAGCCTAGCTGTTAAGAGATCAAATATACACGCACATTCACACTCTCAGATACACACCTTTACTTGTACACTTTTGTAAATCACTCAAATACTTGCTTTATTTTGTCCCTGCATGTGAGTCGGGCAACCTCAACCTTGAACAAAAAAGAATTAGCAAATTCATCTAGAAAATAGCTTGTAGTTACATTTGAGGTTTAGTTGGGGTTTAGTTTAGTTTAGTTAGGGTGCTACATTTGGTCCATGCTTTGGATTGGTATACAAATTTGAACCATGACCTACTTACAGGAGTGTTTCAGATTCATGAAGCAAGGCCTACAAGCCTCTTTAGAAGGGGGTGGATTTAAAAAAAAATGCAAAGATTTAAAGCAACCTGACACCTGACAAGTCACAGGTTCTCATCTATGGCTACAATGCCACAAGCTGCAACCCAATGTTAAGCTAACGTATACGTGAAACCCAACCTGTCTTGCTAATACATTTACTGATGTGTTAAGCTAATGTTGAAGCTAAGCTAATAAACATGTGCAATTTGAGCTTCTTGTGTCCGTTTAGCTTTTAGAAGATTTGGAGTACAAAAAAGAGATGAGAGGAATACCTGAAAGATTAGAGTCTCTGTTTTCCTTAGACTTTGGGTTACACAAAGCCAGTCTTTTTTTTAATTAGGCACACTTAATATTGAATTTCAATAAATCCATCTTGGATGAAGATGATAAGATGCAGTTGGGCCAGACTACAGTTTATAATGCTGTTGAACTTTATTGCATAAAATCTTTTGTTTTAAAATTTAAAACATTACATTTAGGTGTCTAAAAATCAGAATGCATTATTTTACGTCATAGATTAGACAAACACAAATGTATCAATAAAAGTTTACAGGGGATAAATTTCTAGAGAATATATGACATACAGCCACAAATTTATCTGCATGCTAGTTCTGATTCTAACATTAAAACCACTGTCAGGGGGCCGCATTCAGACCAAGAGCACTTGGCAGCAGCCTCCTCCAACAGGACAGTGCAACCTGCCACAATAGCTTAATAAACATGACAATGAGTCATTGATCATTGACAAGTTATTGATCCAGCTTTCAAACCATCCATGTCCAAAAGCTGACTTGATAACCTAAATTTATGTTTTTTTGCAACTAAAAGTAAATACAAAATTGCCTAAAAGATGATTAATGAACATCATTGGGATTGCTAGGTCTGGATTGTTCCTTCCACTGGGCCCTACATTTTTACTTGTAACTCCCCCTCCCACACAAACGAATGAAAAGAAGGCTGAAAAATTATAGTCATCCCCATCTTTTTAACGCTTGTTTGTGTCGTAGCCTTCTTAATGTCCTGTGATAAAAGGGAGAGGTGTATTAGAAATGCCATGCTCTTATCAAACTAAATCCATTAGCTCTCAGCTTTAAACACCTGCCCCGCCCTGATCTCATTTACCTCTGTTTTTTTTTAAAAAAGGACTATTTAAGTGGAGCAGTGTCCTCCCTCTTGAGCCAGAAGTATACCTCTGACCTACAAAGTCACCAGGTTTTTAATTGTCTCCACAGGGGCCCCTTAAGCCCTTCACATGAAGCAGAGTGGTGCCTGGGGCCCATTCTGTTTAAAACCTCAAAGGATACCACCTTAACTGTATGTGTGTGTGCGTGGGCATGAAAAACAATGTGTTGGATGTGTGTGTGTGGTCTGCTATCAAATAGAAATCAGCAACAGGTTAAAGTCTGCTAAAGAGGTAGCTAGAAACTCATCGGTCCCATACATGAGTGTGTGTCTGTGGGTGGGTTAAGACCCCCTGCAGAGTAGACTAGTGGAGAAGATGAGCAGTGCATTGTGATGTGCTGTTTTTACCGTAGCTAAGGAGAGAATAGCATTACCATTCAAAAGGCCTTCTGTTGCGCTTGGAGAACCTTTAAGTGCTGCTCTGTTTCGAGCTACTTTTAGTGTGTGTGTGTGTGTGTGTGTGTGTGTGTGTGTGTGTGTGTTTGTGCGTTACCTAATTTTTCTTTAGATCATTGAAAGTTGTCTAAAACATAAAAAGGTTGTTTATTAATCCAACTTAAACTCAGTTTTTAGGTCATTAGTGTGTTTTAGTCTTTACAAGTATACATATATAGCTTGTATGGGAGAATCACAGTGGTCCAGTGGTTAGCACTGTTCCCTCATAGGAAGAGAGTCCTGGGTTTGAATCCACTGGCCAGCTTCCTGTGTGGAGTTTGCATGATCTCCCTAAACTTGTGTGGGTTCTCTCTAGGTGCTCCAGCTTCCTCCCACAGTCCTAACATGTGCAGTTAGGCATGCAGTTATGGAGTTGGGCTAATTGCCGATTAGCATAAAAAGTGCATTGCTTTTTTTTTTTAATGGATAGTTTATATGAAGCAGCAGTTGCAGGTGTAAGTAAGAAGTTTTTAATCCTTAAATCTAACCAAAGGAAGGAAAAAGTGAAGCGCATATGTAACCACGCATGCACCTTATGCTGCTGCCACCCTGCAGGCACTCATGTTTGGGGCTTGGTCCAAAAACAGAGTGGGTATCTTTCTGCCCCAATTGATGCATGAATAGACTGGTGCCAAAAGAGAGATAAGGATGAGACGCAGACAGCACCTGATAAAACAGAGAACACACTGTTGGGAGCGGACGTTTCGTGGACTTTAACCATCCAGCTCTCCACCACCCAGTGTTGGGTAAGTTACTTTAAAATAGTAACTTAGTTACATTACTAGTTACTTCTCTCAAAAGTAACTCAGTTACTTCAAGTTACTCGTTACTTTCAAAGTAACTAGTTACTAGGGAAAGTAACTTTGGTTTTACTCAGAATTCTCTTGTTAATGTGTTTCTTCCATAACTTTGCCAGTCTTCTAGCTTGCTTACTTGCCACAAGTGCACTGTGCCACCTACCAATAGAAAGGAAAAGATAATGTGCATATTTCCACGAGAGAAATCCCACGCCTGGACCGTCATTGACTGCTGCCATGATTCTAGCCTACGTCACAGCGTCATGTGCGCCTTTTACATCCAACACAAAAACTGCAGTCGTGGTGCTTTCGATTGTACTCAGAACTCGGAAATTCTGCCTTCTGAATAGGAAGATGTAGGTAACACCAGACTGCAGATGAGCTGCATACAGGGCTGGACTGGGACAGAAAATTGGCCCGGGCATTTTGACTAGAGACCGGCCCACCATTATAGGAAAAATCATAAAGCCTTTGAATGAAAATAAACACTGTTGTGACAGTGATGTACACTGTTTTGATGGTATATATGCATCAATCTATCAATCGTTTGTTGTAAGATTCAGATAATTATTTTTTAAAAGCTAGACATTTTAAATGAGAATAAGAAAGAAAAGTATTTCTTTGTGCCCCCCTTTCCCTGTTAATGCCCTACCTGCCCCCCTGGCAACACTTTGCTAGATCCGCACCTGCACAGTTACCAGCTGTCAGCTACCTAAAAAAGGATCCTGGGGTTATTTGTCTCTCAGAAACAGTTCATAACTTCCCTTCAACTCATTCATGTCACCTAAAAGGTAAACCTGTTTCTCCATCACAGCTCTGATGATCCAGTAAGGACATCTCCTGGTTTCATCTTCATGTTTCCCTCTCACCAGATAACCAAACCATATCATGACCAGCAGCTTTTTTGCAGCTGTGGCTCCAGCAAACATCAGCTGATACTAGAAATTAATATTAAATAAATTCTAACAACAGCTGATCAAGCTTAAACGTGCTGCTGTTGTTTAGCGCGACATCCGCTGGTTTCCTCTTTCGGCGCAAAGTGAGCGATAAACAAACAAGAGAGCCGATCAGCTGATCATTGATCAGTTTTCATGATTGAAGTAGAAACGGGAGAGGGAGGGGGGAGAATGAGAGAAGAAGAGGCAGCTGTGCAGCAAAGACACAGAATAACTCCAGCTTTGTGCCTTTTTCATTGTAGCTGAATTACGGGACAAACTGTTCCTTTTCACCTCAATAAGAAACGCGTAATATTTTCTCTGAATACCAGACGGGACGGTTGGCAACTCTAATAACTTATGAACAAAATAAAGTTCAACATCAGTTAACTTCATAGCACCACCCAGCTGTATAGAAACTCCGTCATGCTAGCTAGCACGCAGTACGGAAAAAGTCAGAATAACGAAAATAAACTCCACCTAAACTTGGTTTATATCTGACCCAGAGAGACTGCAGGTCATAACTTCTTACCTGAAGTTCAGTTCACACTTGGACCGGCGGCCGCCTCGGGTCTCTTTTCCTTCTGCGTCCCTTTTCCTTCATCCACCTGCTGGCCTCCACCACTTGCTAATGTTATTGAACATGTATCATATAGACCAGTAGAGTCACTGTAGTTGATTATCATAGAGTAAGTTTTAGGGCTGAACGATATATCGCATTTGCGATAATATCGCGACATGATCAAGTGCAATTTTCTAACCGCAAAGGCTGCGATTATACTCTGGACATGTCCAAATTCATGGGCTGCATCCTCCTGAGGCCGCATTTGTAGACCGATTACGTCACAGCGACGCGCCGAAGGCTGTCCAAATTACTACCATATCCCAGAATTCATAGCGCGGCCCAGCCAAACTCCAGTTTCCAGCAATGGCGGCCGCTACTAAGTTTTAAAATTACTCATACTAATCTTTCTGGGTCACAAAATAAACTTTTAACATATTTTCAGGCGAGAAAGTAGTTGTGTAAACATCAAATATCTGCTCGGTTTATCAAGATATCCCATATTTGCAAAAGTGCTTCGACGTTTTCAGAGGCGTCTGCTACCCTCCGGCTAGCTCGACAGCTAGCCGGAAGCTCGAGGGTTACTGATGCGGCCGAGAACGGCACAACTCCCGGCACATCATTTTCAGATCACCGCGGAGTTTCGCTGCTCGGGTTAAACGTAATATATAAGTCACTTAGACAACCTAAAAATGTTATTGTTGGGCTTTTTTCAGTGTTTTGTTTGTTCGTGAGTAAATCGGTTTGGCTGAGATTAAAGTTATTAGATTAGATAAAATAAAACTTTATTAATCCCCCGGGTGGGTTCCTCCTTGGTTTTCACACAGCTGACTAAACGTCAAACAGAAAACTGATTAAACAGAAGTATGAGACAGTCGAGAATTTACACCAGTGTCTGGTTATATTTTAGATAGCAAGAAGCAGACGGCCGAGTTTATTAAACTCCACCGAGACAGCGGTGACGCTAATCAGAACTAGTCAGAAGGCTAGACCGTCCAATTTCACGCCTTTAAATTTTAAAGGCGTGTTTGTGTGTGTGTTTATACAATTGCTATTATGTTTGCACTTTATGTGTAATGTTACTGACTGCAGAGATCAGTAAGATGTGTGTATTTTTTATTTATTAGTTTTATTTATTTAATATTATTTTTTAATTGAATGACTGTCTAGTAGTTCACAGATGTCGAAAAACTGAGTGTGGTAAAGCCACTGATTTTTTTTATGTATATTTCTGCAATCTGCACATTGTACTGACTTTCATTTTAATGTTTACACCAGGGTTCCTTGTCAGCACTTTATGCTCAGATGTTTGTAAGCTAAAAATAAACTATTGTGTATGTTCAAATATACTGTTGTGATTGAAGAAGTTAAATAAAAATGTCAGTCATCAATTCATGCATCACCTCATGTCATCATAACAGAGGTCTGTCTTCCAGGAAAGAACAGTTTAAAATTAATGTAATATAGTATTGGCCATACTATATGATGTATTGCTTGTCTTTGTTTAATAATACAGAAGACAAAGACCTTAAAAAATAATCGCATATCGCATCGCAATCGCAATATTGGGGCAAAAAATCGCAATTAGATTATTTTCCATAATCGTTCAGCCCTAGTAAGTTTGGTGATGTCAGAAGCACAGCTGGCAACTGGTGTAAGGAGTCTCCATTGACCAGATTGTGTTGGTCTGAGCAGTGTGGGTTTTTTAAAGAAAAAAGCAAGTAAGAGGCAGTAGGTGAGAGAGATGATAGATAAAGTAGAGCAGGAGAAAGAGGAAATAAACTCAAATAATGGAAGAGGCAGGAAAAGACAGAGATGCAGAAGGGCAGACGGTTACGGTGGGTGAAGAGACAAAAAAACATATAAAATGAGCTGTAGATCAACATTGTGTCAGGGCTGCTCGCTGTCTTTATTCTGCAAAGGTCATGGACTGATTCACAGACACATACTTGCAGAACTAATAAAAAAGGTACATTGCTTGTGTGTGTGTGTGTGTGTGTGTGTGTGTGTGCGCGCGCGTGTGTGTGTGTGTGTGTGTGTGTGTGTGTGTGTTTGCATTCATTGGCGAGCGGGTCAATAGCTTCACATCAGCACAATTTATTGACTCTTTTGCATCACTATGAAAGCCATAAATTACCGGAGTGATGCAGATCAGCTTCCCAGCCTCCTTTATTTCCCCCTCTGTCCGTCACTCTTTCCTCCCCCGCTGTCCGTCTGTAACCCCCCAGCCCCGCCTCTATCTTTCTTTCTTCATGTGTCTGTGTGGAGGCTCATTCAGAGGGCACTGGGGCAGAAGGCTCTGACAGGAGGATGAAAGAGACAAAATTAAAGTGACCAGCAAGCAACGGGGAGGAGGCAGCAGAGGAATTTCACATCAGAGCGTAATAATGTTGTGTTGTAGCTGTGTATAACGCTCGCAGCAAATATCAGTTTTTTTTTATGAATAAGTTACTTTAAATAAAAACCAAAAAACCTCTCACAGCTAATTTTCACGTTGTCACTGTATTCATTCCTAAAGCAGCTCCAAACATGATCTGTTGGCGAGTGCTTAAATGAAAACACACTACTGAATTCTTTGTTCTTGCAGTGAAAAAAGCCATGTAGTGACAAGTTTAAATTCCCGTTTCTCACAGCCCAAAGAGATGAGAAACTTTGTCCACCCCCAGGTGTTCAGTTCACAGTGACATATATGAAGAAAAGCAAAAATTCGCCTCCTTGCCAACAGTTTTTTTTTCAGTTCCCCAGGCAAAGATATCCAATAATGCCCAACCGCCGTTCCTTCATCCTTCATTCCTCACTACATTCCTCTCCACAACTATGTCTTCTAACTTTTAGGCCTGCAGGCCGTGCAGATGTACCGATGTGCCGAACACATATAACATTTAAAAACACGAAACTGACCTGGTCACAGAGCTTCCAGGATGTGTGTGTGTGTGTGCATGTGTGGTGGTGTGTGTGTGTGTTCACAGACCTGCACATGTCCTATCACCTGTTCCAGGTAATTAAGATAATTTCAGCAGATGTCTTCAATTGGAGTGTAATTACAGAGGTATTTCTAGATAAAGACAGACTTTGTGTGTGTGTGTGTTCATGTGTTGCAGAGGTGTTGTTTATCCCATATGTGTTCATGAACACATGAAAGTGATGTGTTAGCTGTGGGCTAAAATACCAGCATGCACACATTAGGTTCAGTAATACTATATTTAGTTTAGTGCATGATTTTTATGAATGATATTCTTAAAGATACACACGTAAAATCATCAGATTTTCTTGCTAACAGAGAACTGATTGGAGTTTTTAATATGTATTTCTTTGCTGTTGAAGCTCAGGAGTTTCTTTTTTTTCCACATTTTCTTAAAAATGGTGCTTCATTGGATGTGGTGCATTACGTATGTATATATAAATATGTCCATGGCAAGACCAGTGGTATTGGGACTCATTTGTTATGTCAAGCTACTGCCATTTAATGTTGCTAAATCTGGGTTGTTATAATATTAAAGAGCTGTATGTCACTTTCAGATTAAATTTATCCTAAAAAAAACTTCCTCCTCTTCTTTTAGCTCTTCTCAGTTTAGTTCATGGTGTCAGTTGCTAGTTTCAAGTTTTCTTCATCATGTTTATTTTGTATATTAAGCCTCCTGTTGTTGTAAAATACGCAGTGATTTCACAGAATTTCACCAATGTGTGAGCATACAGTGTTCTCAGTTTCCCGGTCAGCTCAACCTTTTGCTCGTGTCATATGGGTTCAGTTAACCAACGCAACCCAAATCATCAAGCGGAGACCTCACAACAGCAGTCCACAAACCAGTGGGTGGACTATGAGCCATCGTTTATATACTGAATGATTTCAACAGGATAATAAAAAAAGTCCTCATAAGCAGGAAATAACTGCACCAATTTGTCCCCCAAAAAGCAGAACTCTTTGGTCCTGGGTCAGTTTTGTTGTCAGACTTTCTTCCTTTCAGGAGCTTGTTTTGAAGCTGTCTAGTGGCTTAAAGAAGTCATGGCCTGGTTGACTGTGAACCTACACGTCCTGTTCTGGATATTTTTTCCACTGTATTTTAACTCATCACTGAGCTTTTTTTCACTTGATTATTAGGTTTAGGCATCAGGAATTCCTGAGTTAGATTCAAGACAATTTTGTGGCTTTGACACGTGATCCCCGAACACTGAAAAAATGATGCCTACCCACTGCGCTTTAACTTGTTCTTCATGAGCATCCTTGTGTGGGAGAAAGAATTTTGTACCACTCCTGTCATAATACAGCAGTGTTTTGTGACCCGGACATGAGAGCAGGACAGCTTGACATATTAGGGCACGCAGAGAACAAATGTAAATAAAAGCAGAGTCCGTAATAAATGCAAGAAATTAGCTGGTAACTCCAAAGTGCTTCTGCATAAGTGTTTATTTCTCTGTGCACATTCATTGCGTGAATGCATGGCAGCACATGGTTAAAGAACCTTAACATACTGGGAAAATAAACAGATAAGGACAAGCTCATGCATTTCCAACCTAAAATATGCACGCACATTTACACACTTTGGTGACATTGTTGAGTTGCAATGGTGTAGAACTGTGCATAGGGGCATTGGGGGCAAACAGAGTCAGGCAGCTTCTCTGTCAAATGCGGGCATGTCCATTCAGCGCTCCCATCTGTGATGGTTTGGAATGAACTGCACTGAGGTCGAGAAGAGTGCCATCAAATATCACCTTGTGTTTGTTTTAAGGGCCCGTCTGCATTTCCATGATTGGGCCAGTTGGGTTTTCAGTAATCCAAAACCTTGCCATGTGGACGTGTCATTTCTTGGTGTGATTTTTTTCTCCTATTAGTATTATCATTATTATTATTTTTTGTTATTAATGGTTTTATATTATTATTAGTCAGCAGGTGCTATTTTATAAATGAAGTTGGCTCGACTTGATTTGAGTTGCCAAGATGAAAGCCAAGGAGAGGTGTTCTGCAGACGTTGCCTGACCCAAAGTTAGCACACATGTACGTAAGCCGTGACAGAACGATGCCTATGAGTGGATACAAAGAGCAAACTGGGTGAAAGGTTTGAACAGGCAGGAAATTTTAAAGACGTGTGCTTTACATTCCTACTTTGATAGACAAACATGTGAATTACAGGCAGTTGCAGACGGGAAATTTACTGTAAACATTTCTTAAGTCCCCTTTTTTATACCAGTGTATGTCTAAAACAAACACACAATACATCTGCACAAAAACCTAGTCCAGGTGAGCATCCAGACAGGATGTGACCCTCCTCGTCTGTCCACGCTCCCTCTTGACCCCTGCGGTGTTTGGCTTCGAATCAGGATGCTAGCGTGCATGAAAAATTCAAACGAGCAACTCATTCAGAGGAACCCTTCCCGCTAATAATATCTTGTCAATTTCTATTCACTCAGATTTTCAGTCTTCCGGGAACAAGAAAACACCCACTGCAGCGGAGATCAAAAACAAAAGAGTCTTAGTGCCAAAGTAGACTTTCTCAAAAATTGTTGGCAGGACAAAAGGTCACATGGTGCTTGTATGGTCTTGTGTCGAGTCATTTTTTCTTAACTGTTATTCTGGGTTGTTGTTTGTGACTGATAAAGGATAGTCAGGCAGCCTGTTTTTACTTCAGCTGCACTAAAGGCCTGTCATCAACTCTGTAATTGAGGGAATGTTTGAAAATACTACAAAATAGACAGGTGCTATTAACATTTCCAAAGCCCAAGGCGATGCTTCCAACATACTTTCTACAGAGCATGAAATTCTCACAGTTGACCGGTCGTTTGTGTTGGGCACATCGACATGTTATTTACAACTAAAGATCCTCCAAGGAGTTCATTCCTTTGCGGGAAACATTTGCTTGTTTAATACATTTAAACTGAGAACGTATTGGAAAATGTTGAGAAATGTGACATCTCTCCAAACTATTAAGCCCACTGATCATGACCACCCGCCACTGCAGTTGAGAACACGACATTCCTGATCTCTCCGATTCACGTCACTGGAGACCCACTTCTCCCGTGCCCTTGTTCCCCCTTCCTCCTGAGGTCCTTCCTCTACTTCATGGTCAGGGAGTTGGAAGAAAGGATGAACTATAAACTCAAAGGAGGGATTCAGTTCGTCTGGTGATAACTGAGTTTTTGAGTTTTCTAAAATAATGTAGCGGCTACATAAGGGTCATCATAACGTTAGTGCAGGTGGGGAAGAGACTGTCTGGTTGTCTGTTTATAATCATAGTCATCCTTATTTAAAGAAAAGAAAAACAAAGACAGATGCATTTAATCCTTCATTTCAATAACCGGATCTCTAGTTCTCACTTTGTAAGGCCTGACTAGACGTCTCTTACACGGAAACAACATCGGCATCTGCGCGTCTAGGATTCCCTCTTTGTCGTTTTGACCTGGGGCGATACCGCCAGGGTTTCAGCCATGTTTGCCGGCAATCTGTGTGATTAGGTTCAAAAGGAAAGCAGATCTGAAGAGAGACCTTTTGCTACATACCTGATACAAGCCCCCCCACCACCATCACACACACTCGACTGCACACACCCTTTCTGCACACTCGTATGGTGATGAAGGACAGCTATGTCTGTCTCTTGTCACATCCTGTCGCTCTTGAGAAGATAAAGAAGACATGCAAAGTACACACACAGAGACACACACTCAGTCTGTACTTGGCAGCCAGAGAGGTGAGATTGACATCTTGACTTTGGTGTCATGGATGGCTGGTTTTATGTACGGCATAGCTCTATATAATAGACATTGTAACACGGTAATTGAACAGTTTATTAATTATCATTTCAAGCTGACAGCTATAAACTTATTTTGAGGTTTCCAACAATGTTGTAGTGCATTAATTCATCAACACCCTCCTCTGTTTTTTTCCTCCCTAACTTCCCCATCAGTGTTTATGGGCTGCTTTATGGTCCCATTAGTTTCTCCACTGGTTGAAGTGCCTCCCTTATACACCATATTTGCCTGAGTCATCACAACCCTGAAATAACTTTAGTTCTGTCCATGTTCAGACAGGATAATATCGAGCTGAGGCGATAAAGTGGTTGATAAAAAAGCAGAAAGATTATTGTGTCTGGGCCCTTGACGATCACGTAGATCATTTATTTAAACACAGTGTAGGAGTGGAGTACCTGAGGGGTGCAGACTTACACACCTGGTTTGGAGTTGCTCTTCACTTCCTGGGTCACATCAGCCGTCACGTTGAAGTGCTTCAGGGGAAGAAACATCTGGTGGAGAGTCTGATGATTCAATGGTTTTGGGTTTGGGATTTAGAAAAGAAGCTAGGGCCAGTGTGCTGGCATTAGGAAGTTTCCTACAGCAACTTTTAGCTAATAACCTGATTAACCTTACACTTGCCTCCATTTTTTCATTTTTTAAAAAGTATTTTCAAATTGCTATTTTTCCAGCTAAGCAGAGCTCCACCCACAGCACAAAGCACAAACATCAACTTATTTAAATCTATGAGAACCTGGACATATGGAGATTTGTGGGTTGGAAATGAGGTTAAAGGGAAACCACTAGTCTAGGAAATTTGCGTGACACTGACACTTTTATGAGTCTTTTGTGGATTGTTAGGATGAAATACAAGTCCAAGCATTCTGGTTTGCTAGTTTCCTAAAGTTTTTTGAGCTTTTGTAAAGTCTATTCGAAGTCTATTAGAACCAAGATTACAGACCTTCAAACCAAAACATCAGTTCTGTTGTTGCTTCTTTTCATGCATAGTTATTTGCCATTAGTTTGCCAATAACTTTATACATTGGAACGAATTAATTTGCCTCTGATTACAAGTCCACCCAATTCCTTCTACATATAATTGTACCTGTTGATATTTCTGCTAAATTGAGAAGTTGTTGACTTATTTGCATTTGTACATAACAGCAATGCTAGGCTAACAGCCTACAGCCTTTTCTTTCTTTCTTTCTTCAGTGTAGACTTGCAGTGCAAAAGTAAGACAGGTGCTTTGCGACAGCTAGATTTCATGCTGTATCGGCTTGTGTGTATATCCAAATATGCTATGAATGCTTGCAAAACCAATGTCACTAATATTACTCAAAATATGTAAAATATCATGATATAATTTAGCTGTTTAAAAAAAGGACATGAAAAGGCTGGCAGATATTTGCTGTTTGATGCACACCGACAGTGAAATCAGATATCATATCGCTCATCAGATAGAGGGATTCCTTGAGTGCTGTGTCTTGATCTAAGACACGTAACACATTAGTTTCAGGTTGGCCATTCTTGTATTTTGCTCGTTTGTGTTGTTGTGTTTGCACATCTCTGTTGCTTGTGGGGCTCGCACACAAGAATTTCACTCGCATGTGCTGTGCCAGTGTGCCTGCACAGGTGATGTGACAATAAAAGTGATTTGTAACCAACAAAAACAAATGAAGGAGCTGTGTTAGACTTCGGTGTTAAAAGACTTTCTAAGCAGGAGAATTTGTGTGATTATTACAGGGAGTGCAGAATTATTAGGCAAGTTGTATTTTTGAGGAATAATTTTATTATTGAACAACAACCATGTTCTCAATGAACCCAAAAAACTCATTAATATCAAAGCTGAATGTTTTTGGAAGTAGTTTTTAGTTTGTTTTTAGTTTAGCTATTTTAGGGGGATATCTGTGTGTGCAGGTGACTATTACTGTGCATAATTATTAGGCAACTTAACAAAAAACAAATATATACCCATTTCAATTATTTATTTTTACCAGTGAAACCAATATAACATCTCCACATTCACAAATATACATTTCTGACATTCAAAAACAAAACAAAAACAAATCAGCGACCAATATAGCCACCTTTCTTTGCAAGGACACTCAAAAGCCTGCCATCCATGGATTCTGTCAGTGTTTTGATCTGTTCACCATCAACATTGCGTGCAGCAGCAACCACAGCCTCCCAGACACTGTTCAGAGAGGTGTACTGTTTTCCCTCCTTGTAAATCTCACATTTGATGATGGACCACAGGTTCTCAATGGGGTTCAGATCAGGTGAACAAGGAGGCCATGTCATTAGTTTTTCTTCTTTTATACCCTTTCTTGCCAGCCACGCTGTGGAGTACTTGGACGCGTGTGATGGAGCATTGTCCTGCATGAAAATCATGTTTTTCTTGAAGGATGCAGACTTCTTCCTGTACCACTGCTTGAAGAAGGTGTCTTCCAGAAACTGGCAGTAGGACTGGGAGTTGAGCTTGACTCCATCCTCAACCCGAAAAGGCCCCACAAGCTCATCTTTGATGATACCAGCCCAAACCAGTACTCCACCTCCACCTTGCTGGCGTCTGAGTCGGACTGGAGCTCTCTGCCCTTTACCAATCCAGCCACGGGCCCATCCATCTGGCCCATCAAGACTCACTCTCATTTCATCAGTCCATAAAACCTTAGAAAAATCAGTCTTGAGATATTTCTTGGCCAGCTAGTTTGCTAACTGTAGCATGGGAGATGGGTGGTCTCGTAGGTTCTTGCATTGAAATCTGCTGCAATGACCCGGTTACTGCGTTCACCAGATATCAACACAATTTCGATCCGCTCCTCACGTGTTAACCTCTTCGACATGTCAATGGCTGTGAACAAAGAGAAACTTGTAAATAACTCATGAAAGAATAAAGTTACGTTGAAACCAAGCACACCATTGTTTTTCTTGTGACATTACCAATAAGTTTGATGTGTCACATGGCCCTCTTCCTATTGAAAAAACAAAAGTTGTATCCAAGATGGCCGACTTCTAAATGGCCACCATGGTCACCACCCATCTTGAGGAGTTTGCCCCCTCACATATACTAATGTGCCACAGACAGGACTTTAATATCACCAACCATTCCCATGTTATTACGGTGTATCCATATAAATGGCCCACCCTGTATATGCAGTCCTGTGAAAAATTACAGTACACCACCAGTTTTAGATCCCTCGTGATCTTTATCCTCAGATCCAAACTGACTCCTAATCTACAGTGAACAGTTGAAGTGGAACGTGTGAAGGTCAAAATAAAGCGGGATTTTCCCAAAGTAGCGTTTATCAGCATCTTAAAAAGACATACAGTGTCTGACACCTGCTGCTGGGTTAGATGTACTTTGTTGGTCTGGCAGTTGGGGCAACATGTCACATTGCCAGGCTTGTGTGGTGTCGTCCTCCTGCTGCTTGTCTTCATATCATTTTGGACCAAGTTTGCTATGGTTGGTATCAGTTGTGGGATGTGATTTCATTAGAAGGTAAAGACCCTCACAGCGACACAGATGTGATCTGTAGTAAGCATAAGCATAAACGACTTTGTGGAAGGTCAATTCATCATCCCGTGAATGGACTTGTTCTCCTCTGTGGCCTCGGTGTGGGTAGAGCACCAACATCATTCAGCTCTCCACCATCACCAGCTGTGGTTCAAGACTCAAGACAGCCGAATGACCCTACAATCAAGTTACCCAATACAATGTTGTTGCGAATGACTTAACTACCTGCAAGTCTACCTCGACACAGATAGCTTCAGTGGTGCAGACATGCCCAGCTATTGCAGGGCAGTCTCCATGAAAAATAGCAGCCTTCTTTTGCAGTGTGGCATACAGCAGCTGCAAGCTTCTGTGTGTGTCAATCTCCGATCTACCTTGGTTACTGGATGTACAACTGGTGTACCAACTGCTCCAAACTGGCACGTCTTTCCGAAACACTTTGGCCTACTTCAAGAGCTGGTATTATGCTGTGTTATTAAAATGAATGCTTTTAGGAGATAGCTACTACAGATAGATACTCCATACTGCCTGAATAGACACCTGACCAGACTGTCCATAAATTAAACACTAGAGGGGAAGGGTCAAACATAACTGGTTAGCAGCGACTGAACTCTTAAGATAAGAGCCAAGGGATTTTCTAATAGCACTCTTGGTTAAATGATAAAATAAAAAAAACTCAACTTGAAAAATAGATCTGGGTGACCATCCCACCCAGTTGCAGTCTCTTTGTGGCTCTTTTTGAACCTGCTTCTGTCTGAGGTTTCTTCCTGTTAAAAGTGGGGTTTTCCTTCCCACTGTCACCAAGTACTTCCTCATAGGGGGAAGTCTGATTGTTGAGGTAACAATTGGGAAATGATCTGGAAATTAACTTATTTTCTTAAACTTCTTGGATTATTCTGATAACAAATATGCTCCGACCGTCACGGCAGAACATGGCAGTGAGTCTACAAAGACATAAGTGATTCTCCCCCAAACCTGAAGACACTGACCTGGAATAATGAAGGCATTCTGTTTCTTTTCTGGTCCTTTGCTTTTTCTTCACCGTCATCTTTCATCAGTAATGCCACAGAGCAAGGAGCCTGTCTCTGTAATTATAACAGTTGCATTTGTAAATCTGTTAACAACAGCTAATTACAGATTCAGGAAGAATTTAACTTGTAAAACAATGTTCGGTGGGTCACATTTGTATGCCGAGCTTGTCATGTAGACATTAAAAATCTGGCTTCAATTCTTTGTCGTGACCCCAGACATATAATGCATTTGGAGCTGATTTGGTCCCGACAGCACATGCTCTTCACATGGATACTGCAGCATCAGTCTTGGTATGTGGCGCGATGTTTAGTGCGACATTTGGGCTCTGCTTGCATTGCTGTGCACCTAGATACAAAACTAGGAGGCATGGTAAATCTTGGGCATGTAAAGGAAAACCAGACGGCTGGAGTACATTTATTCTTGCATTCAAACATGCATTCTTTAACCCTCAACATGGACTTACCGGCTTTAAGAATCCATGTATTTATTTTCACAGACAGCAAGTCTTATTGAAGGAAATTGCTTTAGTTCTGTCATTTGCCTTTTGTTGCGTGCAGGCAGTCATTGCTCGCATAAGAAAGTATCAAACACTTGTTTTGCTTCAACATGCCAAACCTAACAACCAAAAAAAAATTCTGCCCCCAGGTCCAAACTAGGCTAGGATTATTATTATCATCTCTGTCTACGGTATCCAGATTTAGGTTATTTTTTTAATAATAAAAATATGTCAACACTGCCTTGCCTTCAGCAATCACTGACATTTCTCTGTTGTCGCCATCTTCTCGCTGTGCACGATGCTGCTGGTTTTACTCCAGCCGTGCAAGCTAAAACATGCATGCAAAAATCAGTGTCTGCATTTCTTTCTTTTTTCATGTTGCTGAGATTAAACAGACACATGACCTGACTTTGTTTTATCTTGTACAAAGTCACTTCGAAGTGGCAGTGCTTCCTGTGAGCATAATCCACTGATGTGTAAAGAATCTTTAGCAATCAAAACATCAAATAATATTACCAATCTGAGTTTGTTTTAGGATGCTGACATGTATTCGTGGGTGAGATGTTTGTGTTTTGTGAGAGTTTTGGATGAATTTGGAAGTTTAATACAGAAATCAGAAAAGCAAAGAAGAGTTTTGCACTGAAACAAGAAATTTAAAACGTTTTTTGTGCCAACATTAGGGACGATAAAGAGTTTATTTCAATGTAAGTCACTGTAGAACACGGGTGGACAAAACCTTTTTGATGTGGCTCACAACAGCTGTTTTATGATTAATATCTTAAGAGTTTATCTTAAAAAAATATGTACAGAAAGCTGACTGGATGCATAGAGTTGTTTCACTTTGAACTGAGACATACAAAGAAGTTTGTTGCAGCTTCATTTCAAAATATGATGTGTGAAAAACCTTTTAGAAA
>NW_024582989.1:183976-185231 GCF_018398535.1 Haplochromis burtoni | reverse complement strand
TTGAAACCAAGCACACCATTGTTTTTCTTGTGACATTACCAATAAGTTTGATGTGTCACATGGCCCTCTTCCTATTGAAAAAACAAAAGTTGTATCCAAGATGGCCGACTTCTAAATGGCTACCATGGTCACCACCCATCTTGAGGAGCTTGCCCCCTCACATATACTAATGTGCCACAGACAGGACTTTAATATCACCAACCATTCCCATGATATTATGGTGTATCCATATAAATGGCCCACCCTGTATATGCAGTCCTGTGAAAAATTACAGTACACCACCAGTTTAACAGGTTGTAGAACTGCCTCCTGAACCAATAACTTATTAATCTCTTTCATATTGTTGTGGAGCAGTTTTGGTCCACCCTTCTTTACAGCATTGCTTCAGTTCATTGAGGTTTGCGGGCGTTATACGCCGCTCTCTTTCAATCATATTGAGGTCTAGACTTTGACTGGGCCAGTGTGACACCTCAATTCTTTTCTATTTAAGCCCTTCTGTTGTAGATTTGTTGGATCATTGTGCTGTTGCATGTTTGGTCTTTAGCTGTCAGACAGCCTCAAATTAAGCTCTAGAATAATTTGGCATACAGAGGAGTTTGCGGTCAACTCGATGGCTACAAGGTGCTCAGGTCCTATGGCTGCACGACAAGCCTAGGTCATCATGCCTCCACCACCGTGCTTGACAGTTGCTGTGTTTGGTTTTCTCCAAAGGTGGTGCTGTGCATTACGACCAGACATCTCCACTTTGTTCTCTGTCTGAAGTTCATTGATCCAGAAGTCTTGTTGTTTGTTCGGATGCACCTTTGCAAACCTAAACCATGTTTCCTGAAAACTCTTCAAACAAGCCAAAATGAGCCATACTCATTCAGTCATTTTGTACCATCATGAACTTTAACATTTATACCATGCTAAATGAGGCCTGAGATGCAGCTCTTGGGTTTTTAGATGGATATCTAAATAGATGTATATGCCATATGGTTGGTGGTCATATAAAACCAAGCTTAAATTCACCAAATGTTGAGCAGGCATGTAAATATAATATGTTATTATTAAAAACTGTTTGTATCTTTCTGGTTTGTCCTTGGGCTACACAAGTACAGTTCCCTCCTCCTGCCTCCCCTCTATCTGTCCCATTCATGCTTCAGGCTGCATTTTACTGCTTTCCATCAAAGTCTAATGGGCTGTAGGTAACTTTTGTTTTCCCACCAACCCTGGCCTCTCCTCTTTCTACTTGTTTTACACACACACACACACA
>NW_024582989.1:177422-183956 GCF_018398535.1 Haplochromis burtoni | reverse complement strand
CACACACACACACACACACACACACACACACACACACACACACATTCACAGCTATAGGGTGAAGGAGAAACAAGGAGTGTCAGAGTGATATTTTAACCCTTCCATCTCGCTTCAGGATTAGCTGATGGAGGAGGTGGTATGGGTGTGTATACCATAGCTTCATTCTTCCTGTAGGCAAAATGTGCCTGCATTTATTTTAGTGTTTTCTAAAGAGTCCCACACAGACCTTCCCGTGTGTTCATTCTTTCTTATTTTCAGTCTTTAACGGTGAGTTCTCTTTTTCAATAACATTCATTTATGTAACTGAAAAGAACCCCACTGTATCTCTTTATATCCACCTGAAATACAGTATGTTGAGCTTCGTTTACACACAATATCATGTACAGTTTCGTCCTTTTAAAGACATAAATAGAAATGATTTTGTAATTATATATGCTTTCTTCCTGACAATAACATCATAAGGTCATTTCAAGCTACACAGGTAAAACTGGTATGCTACTAGCTTAGCTGGGCATAAAAGTCTAAAATCTGATGCCAACAGACATTTGGTTTGCTTTTGGTTGTAGAAGGAGTAAAGCTGCACGCTATTTAGTTTAAAGTTTAAAGATTTGGATGTGGGGTTTTTGTTTGGAAATGAGCCATGCTTATTGTTTTGCTCCTCTTCCAGGTTTTATGCTAGGCTAACCACTTAGTGGCTACAGATGCAATTCATTTACATATTCTCTGATTTGGTGACATTTATAGTTTTATCATTTTATCATTATTATTATTAGAACAGGTTACTCTAATTGAAATCAAAAGGAACACAAATTACTATTGGATGTCTATTTAGGCACTGAACCCCTAAAGAAGAAACATTTTCTAGGCGAAGCGTAAGAAAGTCAGATGGAGAGGAATATCAAGGACAAGGGTTTCTTTTTTTCTTTTAGAGCATCGGTCAAATTAAAATGCTGAATGAAACCAGCTTGATTCTCTCTACAGCATTTTTATCAAGCCCTGACCCTGACTCCCAGGAATGCTGTACCATTTATGGACATTTCTCCAAATCAGCCATGAAACTTGTTTTGTATAATTGCTGGCGAAGGGATATGTACAAAGTAGAAACCTCAAAAAGTTTGTACACAGTGTGCCACATTCACTTTCCCATTTAAGGGCATTTTCACAGTGCTTTAGGCATGTTAACCCTACACCTCTCATCACATCAGGGGATTCACTGGAGCCTTGATAGGAGAGCTCATAGGACAGAAGTTTGTAGAAATGTATATACGGCAGCTGCAAAATCATATTCTTATTAAAAGGCAGCTTTAACTACATTTAATTATCTGTTCTGAATTATTTTAGATTGAAAGCGCCAAATGTGAGACGGATTTATTGAGAGATGGTAACCTAAGCCACTAAAACACGATCATCTGGGCAGTAGAAAATGCAGACATGCTTCATTATTACAGCTTTTTTAATGCAAGTGAGAAAGCACACTGTAAGATATCACACAGACCTAGAGACTGGTTGGTAACTCACTGCAACCATTGGTATCTATGGAAAAATATGTAATGCTTGAATGGTGATTACATATTTTTGGCAGTTTTGTTATTTTAGGCTGCTACACTAAAAACCTCCCTATGATTGCTTTGGTTGCTAGCAGATTGCGGCAGTCATCTGGAGTTTGCATGCAAGACACTGACTTTGCAGAGTAGTAGTGAAAATGAGTAAATGAGACTAAAAACAGAAATGGTAAACCTTCGCCTTAAAAGTAAAAGTTGTTAGGCTGTAACCCACACTATTTAAAAAGTCACAGCTTTTACTTTGAAGGTGAATGGTCTCCGTTTCTGGTTTGTGCCTCACTTTTTCACAAGTTTTACAGTTTCACTACTGCATGCAATCGAAATCCAATATTTTTTTCTTTTAGTTTTTTTAGATTAAAGTTAAATCAATTAAAGTTAAATCCTTTAATTGAAGGCAAAGGTAAAGACCTTCCATTCTGAAATCATATAATATGAACATCATTACTCAGCACCTTAAACTGTCTCCACCCATGTATTCAGGTTATAACAGTACCTACACCTTGCACCCTGCAGCCAAGTAACTTAGTCACCAGTGATGTTTAACTGACTAAAGCTGCTGGTGTTGGTTAGCCAGAAGGATAAAAGTGAAATCAAAAGTGACTGAAGTATTCATGTGGTGTTGCTGCAAGCTCTCCAGGTGTTTGTTTGGGGGTCAGTGAGTTGGATTTCCCCCCTTTTGATACACTTGTCTTACTTATCCCTCGTCACATCGCCCCCTTTGGACAAAATAGGAATTTATACTGTCAGCTGGTCATTTTGGTAAACAGCGAAGCTGGCAGGGATTCAGTGTTTTGCCTGATAACGTTCAACACAAACCCCTTTTTCCTTTCTGGTGCTCACACGAATGATGACGGATGATGAATCGGAGTGTATTTTTTTCCTAATGTAGCTTTTGTGGTTCAGTGTGTCTGACTGCACAGTAGCCAGACTGCGGTGACTGTGAAATACCTGCTTTCATTCATGTGGATAAAAGTGTTTGCACAGTCAGTCATCTTCAATCAGCAAAAGCCAGACTACATGAGAAGTATACACAGCTGATGGACGAACTGGCTGAATGAGTCAGCAGAGGGAATTTTTGTCTGCGGGCTTCGCCGTCTCGTACATCCCAAATTTGAACTGATTAAATCGTTTCAAAGGCAAAGAAAGAATCCTTAATGATAGCTTGGGACGTGCCTGGTGGGATAGGTGGACTTCAGTCACAATTAAAAGTTAATCAGGCTTGTGGTTGCCTTTGTTTTGCCAACAAGACTTGACTCACTCAAGAATGAAATAAAGTGAGATCAGAGGAAATTAAGGGATAGATGGAGCAGTTGGAAGACGGAGGAGAAACATTAGATATGTTTTAGAAGAATTTAGGTGAAGGAGGTTCTATTTTATGCTGCTTTAAAGTCTGTTTTTGGAATTATGCTTCTCAAATTTAATAGACCGATATAAGAGGGGAACCAATCCTCCAGCTAGACGAGACATCTAGACACTGCCTCAAGTAATTTACAATGTGTACAACATGAAACTCAAAGTTATGAAATCCACCACCCCCTCTGGCACTTCGACATTACATAAAAAACAACAATACTTTTGATTTCGGCAACTTAGCCTCACCGAAGATGGTCTGAAAAGAATAAGTTGGCAAAGAATGAGTTATGAACATGAAACATGCCATTTTGAAGTTTCAACATTAGCATTTTGGCCTCCATCATGTTGGTTTTACTGAGCCAGAAATGACTATATTTGGTAGAGAGTGTGAAGTTTGAAGTCAGCAGGTGAGAACTCGGTTATACACAGACAGGGATAGTTGGCGATCCAATGAGTCTGCTTGAAGTCAGCCCGTTGGAAATAAAATTCTCCACAGACAAGTCTTCATGGTCACAAAAAAGTGGATATGGTGGACATTTGTATGGATTCTCCTACTCAACATCAGATGACTAAAGTTAGTTTACACAGCCATGTGCAGAATCACGAAGAGGGAGAGTCTAATAATGGCCTAAGATCTTAGTCACACCACATCAACCACCGGTCACTGCGGAAAACTGCTTGTGGTTGCTGGATAGGAAATTGATTACTACAGACCCAAGCATGGCCTAGTACACATCAACTGTAGGTCACTAAAAAAGTGTGTATATCTTGGTGACTGGTTGCCCGAGGTTGCTGGCAGTTGCTAGGTGAAACTTGTATAAAGGATATGCAGGGATGCATATGCTTTGTAATTGGTTTGGTTACAAGCAGGTACCCAAAGTTTGCATGGAAGATCACTGCAAACACTTGCCAACTGCTCTGCTGAGCAGCAGTGAAACTGCAAATGTTGGCAAATTCCATGCAAACTATGGGTGATCTGCAGTGTTGGGACTAACGCGTTATTAAGTAACGCGTTACAGTAACTACGTTATCATTGTGGTAACGAGCATGGTAACTAGTTATTATGCCAAAACCGGGAACGCGTTACTCGTTACTGGGATTTAGATAGGCTCGTTATTCGTTACTTCGTGTGGTGGCTATCGCGGAGCTTCCACAGATTCAATAACATTAGCAAGTGGTGGAAGCCAGCAGGTGGATGAAGAAAAAGGGAGGCAAGAGGAGAGACCGCTGGTCCGAGAGTGCCAGGTGAACTGAACTTCAGGTAAGAAGTTATGACCTGCAGTCTCTCTGGGTCAGATATAAACCAAGTTTAGGTGGAGTTGATTTTCGTTATGCTGACTTTTTCATACTGCGTGCTAGCTAGCATGACGGAGTTTCTATACAGCTGGGTGGGTGCTATGAAGTTAATGATGTTGAACTTTATTTTGTTCATAAGGTTAATTATTAGAGTTGCCAACTGTCCCGTAAAAAACGGAATCGTCTGGTATTCAGAGAAAATATTACGCGTTTCGTTTTGAGGTGAAAAGGAACAGTTTGTCCCGGACTTCAGCTACAATGAAAAAGACACAAAGCTGGAGTTATTCTGTGTTTACGCTGCACAGCTGCCTCTTCTTCTCTCATCCTCTCACCCCTCCCTCTCCTGTTTCTACTTCAATCATGAAACTGATCAATGATCAGCTGATCGGCTTTTCTCTCTTGTTTGTTTATCGCCCACTTTGCGCCAGAAAGAGGAAACCAGCGGATGTCGCGGCTAAACAACAGCAGCACGTTTAAGCTTGATCAGCTGTTGTTAGAATTTATTTAATATTAATTTCTAGTATCAGCTGATGTTTGCTGGAGCCACAGCTGTAAACCTGCTGGTCATGATATCGGTTTGGTTATCTGGTGAGAGGGAAACATGAAGATGAAACCAGGAGATGTCCTTACTGGATCATCAGAGCTGAGTGATGGAGAAACAGGTTTACCTTTTAGGTGACATGAATGAGTTGAAGGGAAGTTATGAACTGTTTCTGAGAGACAAATAACACCAGGATCCTTTTTTAGGTAGCTGACAGCTGGTAACTGTGCAGGGGCGGGTCTAGCAAAGTGTTGCCAGGGGGCCAGGTAGGGCATTAACAGGGAGAGGGGGGCACAAAGAAATACTTTTCTTTCTTATTCTCATTTAAAATGTCTAGCTTTTAAAAAAATAATTATCTGATCTTACAACAAACGATTGATAGATTGATACATATATACCATCAGAACAGTGTACATCACTGTCACAACAGTGTTTATTTTCATTCAAAGGCTTTATGATTTTTCCTATAATGGTGGGCCGGTCTCTAGTCAAAATGCCCGGGACGATTTTTTTGTCCCAGTCCAGCCTGTATGCAGCTCATCTGCAGTCTGGTGTTACCTACATCTTCCTATTCAGAAGGCAGAATTTCCGAGTTCTGAGTACAATCGAAAGCACCACGACTGCAGTTTTTGTGTTGGATGTAAAAAGCAGGCTAGGATAGAATCAGGCGTGGGATTTCTCTCGTGGAAATGTGCACATTATTTTTTCCTTTCTATTGGTAGGTGGCACAGTGCACTTGTGGCAAGTAAGCAAGCTAGAAGACTGGCAGTCTGGCTGGGTTTGATGGATAAAAGAGAGGCAGAGCCTGTTCTGTGGCTCAGTGCCAGAGCCGTGTTTACTTGCAGCCTAGAATTCAACAGTACACACACACACAAAGAGAGAGAGATTAGTGTAAGTATAGATCCATGTTCATTACATGAATACACACCCTGAAATACATCAGTCCATGCAGCGATACATACCTGCTAGCTGTCGTGCTTTTGATTACACACTCATAAAAACACACTGATGAGAAATGAGGGCCTGAATTACAACCAGCCATCTATTCACACCTCCCTGACAAGAAGGGGGGGGGGGTAGAACTCACATATCTCTCCAAACATCCGCTGCTAAAAATAGGTCCATTTGTCAGCGTTTTATATATAGTGGGAAAATACAGTGAGGTGATTTTACCACAGTCATATCAACCCGCTAAATCTAAAGCTAAATCTACAAGGTTATCATCATATAATTCCAAAAATCAATGTCAGATTTGCAGAAGTACGTGAAATTATAAATGAACTAATGTTTATTGAACATAAAATACATGCTTTGGTCATTTTGGTGTCATCTTAGTTTCATCTGTTGCTCTCTTAGGTGCTATTTTGTTGAGTTGTATTAAACAGTTCAACAAGATGTTAACCCTCTTAGGCTCAAATTAAGTTTTTGTTGCTAATGCACAAAAGAATACCTGCAGTGGTACTTCTGAGTAAGCAAACCTCATAAAATATGTATGTGGGGTAATCAGGTTGTTAGCTTTTAACTGTTGCAAATCTGCAACGCCTACCTTGAGAGGGTTAAGCTGCCCTGTGGGCCAAAAATGCCACTATGAAGCGACTGTGGTGGACATGAGGATCATCCTAAGTGATCTGTCCAAGACCTTCATCCTGTCACAGCCTCTGCCTTATAAAGACACATACTCACACCTTTCTTTCTTTCTTTCTTTCTTTCTTTCTTTCTTTCTTTCTTTCTTTCTTTCTTTCTTTCTTTCTTTCTTTCTTTCTTTCTTTCTTTCTTTCTTTT
>NW_024582989.1:165544-177402 GCF_018398535.1 Haplochromis burtoni | reverse complement strand
TTTTGCTGGCATGTATTCTTTTACAATCCATAGGGACCAACTGATCGGTTTACACACGTTGTTTAGTTGTAACCCTAAACTATACAGATGAAGCCCTTTCTGTGTCTGTGTGTGTGTTCATTTTACACACAGTAGAGCTATGTGACAAGTTTCGCTGCCCCTTTGCGGCACATTTGGTGTACATCTCAGACTTCTAACATATATGAGCTGTAATTGCTGTGCTATTGTGATGTACAAACAACACACACACATGCACATGCTCTCTTACTTAGTCCCTCCCCTGCTCGGTTTTGCTCCGAGGTGAAAAGCAAAAGATCCCACCGGTGAAACCAGACCTTGTTCAGGAGTACTTTTGCCTGTCCCCCACCTTCAGTGGGGGTTCCACCTTTCTCTGTAGATTATTTTCACCCCACCGGTCTCACCTGCCCGCCAATAAGAGTCGGGTTTATCACCAGCTGCTTGCATGTTTGCCTGCTGGAATCCATTACAACATTAACGCTCTCTCCTCCATTGTTTATCGTCATTATCTACCCTCTCCATTCGCTTCGCCTCCTCCAGGCATGGAGTGTTTAGTGTACTTCAAAGTGGGTGATTATCAGTTTTTTTCTAGGTGGGGGATTCTTTTGCAGAGTCAGTGAGAACGTGTACAGATGCATGTTTGGGTATGTTAGATTTAAAAGTTGTTTGTTTAACGTAGACCAGGTAGTTTAAAAAAATGTTGCAAAAGTCTACATTAAACAGTGCAGCTTTGGGAACAGTTCCCAGTCTCAAGCCCTAAAAGTGGCACCCCCCACCACCCAGAAAAAAAAGGAGCGTTATGATTAAAGACATCGCCTTTTAAGATTACATCAAAGTAGCTCAGGAATTTTGGGTGTGTATAACACAGTGAGCCAGTTTTGTGGGACCGATGAGGCAGGTAGACAAAGCAGTCTACCTGCCTCCATGTGGGATGAATGCTTGTGTATGCTAAGGTAATGTTTACTGCAATGATTTGAGGATCGATTTAACCACATTTGTCTGTGACACACTCCGCTGCAGTCCTTCATGCTCAGCAGCCTTTGTTAACATTACGGTATCCTCTGATATTTTAATCTGGATATATGTAGTAAACATCATGTTTTATTGACACTCTTTAGAGTCTAATATGAGACCACAGCTTCCAGTCTGTAACTATTTGGTTTGACAAACTGTGTAAGCATGTTCTGGTGAACTCTCTTGTATAAAACACTTGAAAAGAGGAGGTGATCTGTCAATGAAAGATCCCCTTCAGCTGAGCAAACACGTGTTGTATGAAGGGAAGAGCAGCAGGATGTAACCAAAGCCAAATGCAGAACAGAAATCTAGTTCACAAATCCAGCTGCTTACAAATACACCACCTTTTGTTCTAATAGTTTAACATATTTATTGAAACTGTAAACTAGCCATACTCAACTGCTACTTCAGCATAATAAGGAGAAATAGTTAATTAAAAAAATAAATTTCTTTTCAAGGAGACAGAACACAAAAGTGTCAAAAACTGCAGTTCCACAAGCGGCCACTTGAGGCTGTCTCCAAAAATCAGAATGGTGTGTTAAAACATATATTTTTTAGAACTGTTATAAAGCACGTTTGGATATTGATTTGAATACTTTCCTGCTTTCAAGGCAGGTATAGATCGGGTGATTGGATATAGGGATGTGGTTAGTTTGACTGGAAAGTGTAAATAACGTACCCTGAGCTTGAAGCTCAGTGGATGGATGGATGGATGGATGGATGGATGGATGGATTAATAGATGGATGGAACAATGGATCAATGGATGGATGGAACAATGGATGGATGGATCAACCAATGGATGGATGGATGGATCAATGGATGGATGGATCAACCAATGGATGGATGGATCAATGGATGGATGGATGGACCAATGGATGGAACAATGGATCAATGGATGGATGGAACAATGGATGGATCGATCAATCAATGGATGGAACAATGGATCAATGGATGGATGGAACAATGGATGGATGGATCAATAAATAGATGGATCAATGGATAGATGGACCAATGGATGGATAGATGGATGGATCAATGGATTCTAGAGTCATCTTGCTAAGCTAATTTGCTAACCTTCATTGATAACATTCTATCGTCTCTTGATAAAATGTGCACACTTCAAGCTCCAAGCAAACTAACACATTAAAGGTAAAAAAATGATAACATTGAGTCCAAAACCAGTGGGAGACCATGTCCATCTTTTATGTAGAATCCAGACTTGCATGGTCTTCCTTTAGGCTGGACTAGGCAGCTAAGCAGGATTTCCAGATGCTGTAGAGCCTGCATTAAGTCTCATCACCTACCTGTTAATCATCACACTAAAAGCACAAGTTCAGGTGTTCAGGAACTAAATCAGAGCTCCTTTGTTTTCACTATGATCTTATCTGCCAGTCACGTCTCACAAATCAAAACACGACAATTCACCAAAATCTGAGTAAAACCCTCTTCGCCTACTTCATCGATCACAACGTGTCCAGCATCCCTCTTTGTCTGCACTATTGTTCGGACACCATCTCGCAGATTGAGTCTCTTCTTGTGACATCCCACTGAAGCTGGCGAGAAGCAGCCCATTTCTGCTTGTTTGTATTGGCTTTGCATGCGGCTTGCCAATTGTCGCTGGAGCGAGAGTTCAAGTAGTTCAAAGTGTGTCTGCAAGAATGCAGATGTAAATCAGACTCACTATCAGTATTTCTACATGACTGCTCATAAAAAATGATGACTAATCATTTCCTTGAGCCAAGATGGAAAAAACTTTGCAGGCTTGGGGAATCCCAAATTGACTTTTGTGATCGACAGCAGCGGTGACCTCATGTCTCCGTGCTTGAGTTATTTCTGCTTTTTTCCTTTTTTGTTTCTAAATGTATTTAAAAAGTAAATTCACACCTGTGATCGCTTTGAAAGATTTGCTTCTAGTACTAAACAGGCCTCTTAAATGATTGTTGACCCTGGATGCACTTTAAAAGAGGCAAAGCAGCGCTACGGGAGGAAACTAGAGTCACAAATCCAACAGAGTGACTCTAGGAGCCTGTGGCGGGGACTAAGGACAATAAAATAAAGCACCAACAACCGGTATGATGAACGCGGACGTGACTCTGGCAGACGAACTGAACACCTTCCATGCTCGCTTCGAGGCTGCAGCTAAGGACTCCAACGATGCTAGTGGTAGCGGCGCTAACAGCTGCAGACAGGAAGATACTGCCAACACCGGAAACTTGCTCATCATCAAGAGAGCGAACACCAGGATAAGCAGCAGGACCAGACGGCATCTCAAGTCGTATCCTCAGAGACTGTGCATACCAGCTAGCACCTGTGTTCACTGAGATATTCAACATCTCTTTATCTGCTACCATCTGCTCTGAGCTCCCTGACCTGCACTCAGTCTACAGCAGGCGGTGGTGGACCAAGGCCAGGAAGATCGTGAAGGACCTCAGCCATCCCAACAACGGACTGTTCTCTCTGTTGAGGTCAGGAAAGCGATTCCGCTCCCTGAAGACCAACACAGAGAGACTGAGGAGGAGCTTCTTCCCGCAGGCAATACAGTCTCTCAATCACACCACCACACAGTACTGACCCACACATATGGTTCTTACACACACACTGGACATTCTGGACATTGTTTACACTAATTTGATTAGATGCGTGGTCATCTAATCGAATCACTTCATCAATAAATCACTTTAAGCATTGTTGCATTGCACAAGACACTTACAAATGTGGATTGCACAACACTGGACAGTATATTTCTTCATTTCCATTTAATACGTGTACAGCTGCTGTTATTGTGTATATATATTTATATTTCTTCATATATTCTTATATATTTCTATACTGTGTATTTTGTTGTACAGTTATTTTATTTTCAACTTTAATTTATATATTTTATTTTATTCTTTCCCAGTTAAATTTACCCTTCATTCTAATTTGTTGTTGTACAGTTATTTCATGTTTAACTTTAATTTTTATATTTTATTTTATTCCTTCCTAGTTAAATTTACCCTTTTTAATTTTCATATTTTCATATCTTCTTCCTTGTTCATTGCTTTTTTCTTTAGGTCACGAGCAGTTGTCTAAGCATTTCACTGCATATCGTACTGTGTATGACTGTGTACGTGACAAATAAAATTTGAATTTGAATTTGAATTTGAATTTGAAAAGTGACTCTATACTTAGTTGGGTTGGGTCTATTTTTATGCGCAGTCTTGCTATCAGAGTGGATTTAAGGATGGGCCGTGGAGCAGGAGAGAGAGAAAGCAGACCTGGACCGGAAGCTCATATTCTGACGATGTAGACAGTGTCTTGGACATGGGGTCTGAAATACCAGTGGGGAGGGGGCGGTCAGGATGGGTGTCTAAACTTGAAGCATAAATAGCAGGAGGGAGGAGATCATGTGACCTCAAAATCCCCCTCCTCTGAGGTCACACTGGTGTCGGTGTCAGCACAGCAGTATTTCTATCCTCGTGGGAAATGCAGTAATTGGATTTGGTGTTTGTGCTCCATGTTGTGAGAACGGGCTCTTAGTTTTTGGAGATGAAGGGCTAAACTCTACTAATGTGTGACACCTACTAAATGATCTTACAAGATTGTGGCAGATTATATTCCCTGCTGTCACAGTGTGACCGGCTACACCCCTGATTTTGTGATGGTCTGATAAGAGAAAAATACTTAATAACCCAGCACAGCGCCCGAGGATCCACAGCCCACATCCCTGTGAGCGGTGTTGGAGGGACACATTGTTTAGCTCCTGTCTGCGTGTCCATTCTCGCCCCAGTTAATTTTGTTCTTAAAAAAACATCCTGCTTTAATTGTGCTTATAGAGGGAGGGGAAAAAAGACAAAAGAAAACAGCAGGGCAGCACGTGAGACAGAGAGCCAGCAAGGCCATACAGGTAGAGTGCTAATCCTGTCTAATAGCAACGCTTCTACTTATCATGGCAGTAACAGAGAGAGAGGGATGCATGCATGTGTGTGTGTGTGTGTGTGTGTGTGCAGCCAGTGGTGAAAACGTTAATCGAGTACTGCGCAGTGTTGTTTACTTTACTGCTGGTGTGCACTTCACAATAAAAAGCTTTACACAAGTCTAAATGCCTCTCCTAGATTAAACTATCCAGCAGTTATAGCATTATATGCTAATGCAAAATTATATGCTCCGATAAGATATATAATACTTAAGCCCCGTTTGCACAGGGCTGGTATTACTACAGCAGCTCGAGTGAACCTGACACATCCCCATCTTGTAAATTCAACAATCACTGAATCAACATCTCAGTGATTTTGCTCACTTTTCCCCCTTCTTAAAATTTTCTTGTGTTTTTCTTTTTCTTTTACTGTGCACAAGAGTCACCAAGGCTATATCAGCATTTAGAAATGAAAGCCTGAAAGCGTTTTGGGACACAGTGTAGGAAAACAATTACCTACATTTTTTTGTTTGTTTGTTGGTTTTTTTCAAATAAACAATATATTGCACAAAAAGGGAAAAGGTCTGCTTGCTGTTTACTTGGAGCCAAATAGCATGCATATCTTTGCCATTCCTATTCCTACCCTGTATCTATCCATCCACCCGTTCATCTATCCATCCATCCAGCCAGCCATGTCTCTTATCTGGGTCCAGGTTACCAGGCAGCACTATAAGCAAAGTCCTATACTGTATTTCAACCAAGGGGAAACACCGAGGCATTCCCAAGGTGGTTGAGAGACATAATCTTTCCATCATGTCCTGGATCTACCCTGGGGCACCCTCATTTAGTTAATTTATGCTACAGTACTGCAGGCATCTGCCTACAGAGAGCCTACGGAGAGGTGGCTTAACCCACTGCAAATGTGCTCCCTTGCAGTCTTGCAAACTTTCAAGTGGACGATGCTCGATGCAGATGACCATTGCATTGTTTAAGTGCTGAATAGTTTACGAGTTGACAAGAACAGGGAAGGGAGTGACAGTTGTCACCACTGGCCGGCTGGTTGACTGACCAACAACAGCACGAGCAAGAATGTCCCACACACCGATTACTCCACACTTCTTTTGGATGCTGTCCCCATCTGACAACAGAAGCTGTCTGTAGGCAGACTGACAGCTTGATGCTGCCCACAAACTGCCTGTCCTCCATCCCAGAGGAGTCCTAGTCAGATACCTCAACTGGCTCTGATCACCTGCCGAATGATGTAGCTGTACTGTCTGGCGCATTTTCAGATACATAAATAACAATAAAATAAATGTCAAATTGCATGCACTGTATTTGAGCTGTCAGTGAGACAGATGTTTTGTTTTGTTTTTTTTGCTTCATGCTGGTATCTGAGGTGTTTCAGTTTATACCTGACGCTCGTCTTCATGATGCTGATGTCAGGAGTGAATGCTCACCTGCGTGTAGGGTTTCATATTTGGAAGGTTTCCAAACTCAGTGCAACATGATTGATGATGTGGACATCGTGGAGATTTAAATGTCAAATGTTTCCGTGACAGTGGAAGAGTTGTCTCCACCCTACCCCACCACTCCTCCTCCTCCTCCTCCACAGTTCTATGAAAATATTTTCTCCCTGCAAGCTTCATATTTTTATGGCTCAGTTGCTCACGTTAAATGTTGCTGCCTGTTTTTTCTCTATTATGTCATTAAGGTGACTGTGGTAGGCAGGGTATTTTCAGGACATTTGTCAGATAAAATATCCCACCCAGTTTCTCGCTGACTTGATTTTTTTGGAGGACTTTCTGTCGGTCATCCTCAAGGAAATGGAGAGACGTGGCAGTTTGTAGGAGCTTAGTTTACTTTTGACTGAATCAAGCAAACCACAGCTGCATTCAGAGGTTAACATTAAATTGTTTCACAACATTAACACAGTCCTAACAGGATTACTGATTGAGAAATGAAAAGGGGGGAGTATCCCCATTATGATGATTATGTTGTTTAGATGAAATCAGTAAAGGAAAAGCTCCTGATTATACTAAAAGTCAACTGTTTGTTAAAGAACCATATCTGTGGGATTTCTGTAGGTTTTAACCCTTTAGCACCAAACTGCATGTGCTCTGCTTTTTTCTTTGTTGTTTTCTGTTAATTTTATGGTAGCAAAGACCAGCAAATTTTAAAAAATGGTGCAAAAAGCACACAAAACATAAAAGTTGTTGGAAAACTAAAGCTGACAAAACACAATGGCAGTGATTTGGGGGAGACAATAATGTGTAGAGCTGAAAAATCTACAATCTGCAGAAGCTGCATGTGAAGAATCTATCAACATATTTTTGAGTTAAAATGTTAAAAACGGCACAGGAAAAAATCTAATAGATAATTTAGGTAAATATATGGATTCATAAATGCATCATTAGCATAACTTTTTCATTCTCCTATAATTTCACATATTAGATGAAAATGAATAATTACACGTTTGCTTTCGTGGTTTGGAAAAATCTGGCACTTTTAAAACATCCTGAATGGGTGAGCGTGCTGTCAGAGTAAAACGTCTTCTCCCTCGTTTGGAGGTTAAGCGGTTTACTTTATTTGCAGCAGATGTCCGGTTTCGATCTGTCATAGTGTCACAAATTTCCGCTGGTTGTTATCGGTGACCTGTCTCGAACTGGGTGGCCCAGTGGAGGGGAACACACACATACAGTAATACACGTGAGCTTGTGGACAAGTACACAAAGCTCTAAACACATTTAACCACACAAATACATCCATAGATCTGAGATCACCCCACACGCGCATGCAGAGCACATACGCACGGTTACATGCGTGTTTGCCTTCTGTACATATATTCTCGTGCTCGAGTGCTTATATACAGTCTGTCACGCTTAGACATGACACGAACGCACACACCATGACACATGCAGCGTGGAAATAAACAGTTGCAAACAGGGAACGCTGGAGGCCCAAACACAGCTGGCCGGTCTCCTGTGGTGCATGTCAGGGTCACAGATGGCGATGGAAAGAGGCAAAGGGAGGATGAGATGATGAAGGGAGAGGTGGAGTAAAACCTGAGAGATGTGCTGATAAAGAGAGAAAAGAAAAAGTTTATCCTCCTCCATCTGCCTTTTCTTTTCTTTCTTTTTTTTTTACCACTTTGCCTTTCTTTGTTTTTGGAGCAGCTTCTGATTCTTCTTGTTTTTCCAGTGAAATCATTCCTCAGCTTTCCACGCCGCTCAGCATTTTAACTTCTTTAAGCTGTACACAGGCTGTATATAAAAGATGGGCATAGATGGGCTTTGACATCAGCAAGAGGTTCATTATAGGGTCTGGATTTTAACATTTTGGCATAATCATCTTTGGCAGAGGTGATTTATTTCTATATTTCTAAAAAAAATATTAAGTATGACGTTATCAGCTAATGCTAGCTAGCTTGGTTAGCACATTGCATGCATAAACTGGATGGTTGCAACATAAAGAAAGAGATCACTGCCAATTAAAATTGTATTCATGCAAAGTGTTGTAAAGGCTTCTTTCACACTAGATATAATAAAAACTGCACAGGTCACCTTGACTTGTAATTTCAACATCACACATGTTTGGTTGGTCTTTGGTTAAACAGCAATCAAAAATTGTTCAGCTTGTTAAGTTTGAAGAAGGTCACTGGGCTCCATGCTGCTTTCTTCTGTTTAATAGCATTGTTTTCTGGTGATTTCACAGTGGTACATATAACCACAAGGGGTCCTTTGGTGTTGGTGCCTTGGCGCACAGGCTGTGGAAATTCTGAACATTAAGAAATGATGTTGCTCATGCCTTCCAGCATGCCTGGAAACGCCTTGGTGTTCCTCTGGCTGAGATGGAGTAGATGGATGGTCAGGTCTAGGCTTGCTGCTGTTGGCCCCATAGCCACATAGCAGACAGGTCTCGTCGGATCTGGTGTCAAGCTGGCACTGCTGCCTGACTTCTGGCATGGTAAGTGGTATGTCATCCAGATACGGGCCACGCCTGGCATATATGGCACTGTTTATGTGATGGCATGCCACATCTGGCCTGATTTTGGTTTGGTTTATGTGGGCCAGGCTCATAGAAAACAGGTCTTGCCCAGATCTGGCATCAAGCTGGCACCTCTGACTGACTGGTGTCATGGCAGGGTGTATGTCAACCAGATGTGGGTCAGGCCTGGCAATGATGGTACTATTTATGTTCCTATTTTCCTATTTTAGTTAGAAGACCCAAATGCCATGTTGCAATACTATCAATCAATCAAAGCTTTATTCGTCACATGCAGGTTGCCCTGCAGTGAAATGGGACCCCCCCCCCCGACCTTACACATATAGCACAAACATTACATGGGGATACAGGTCGGAGATTGGTAGAATCAGAGAAAAAACATTGAAATGTACACTACAATGGGGAAAGTACAAGAGGAAAAAAAGAGACCCCTACTCATGCTGTGCTTCCATGGTAGGACAGCATGAGAACAGGAAACAAAAAAACTCCTCTGCACAAAAAAGCACATAAATGTCCACAGCACAACATTGTGAAGACATGACAAGCCACAGGGGTGGGTGGGGGGTGAGGAGTAATCCGAAGCGAACACAGCAGCCGCCCTGCACAGCGCTACCATTCCAGCGCGGCACACAGACCCGCCGTGTTCCCTCGCAGGAAACAAGCATCGAAGGCGTTGGAAAGGGAGGGGGGATGAGTGAGTGCCTATCAGTGTAAGTGTGTGTGTGTGCGTGTCCATAGTTCAGCTGAGACAGTGTCCTTCGGCCTATCAGGCTAAGTAAACAGTCCTCCAGCCAATCCAGGTGTCCTTGCATGGGATGGGAAGAATAGCCGTAACACAGTCGTTATCAGGGAGTGATTGTTCGGCTCCAGCCTTGGGCCTGCAGCTGGCGCCGTGATGGGGATCCGCAATGTTCATGTTGATTTTGTTAATTTCCATGCGAGCAGCCCAGGAGAATTTTCAGGCTGCTCTTTAACACTCCGACGCTGGTCTCTCAATCTCCCGTTGGAGAGTCGCGAGCCTCCCCATGATGGTATCAAACTTCTGTTCCATGGTGTTATCATTCTTTTGATTCTGAGACCTCACAACTGCAGTGATCCATTCCGCGATGTATTCCAACTGTCGCTCAAGGGTCTCATTTTGAGCAGGCCTCTCTCTGATGTATCCCCCCATACGCTCAATGGTGTTGTTTTGAGCCTTCACAGCAGCTGCAAGCGTCTCCAAGGTGTTGACCATATTACGTTCGTTGTGAGAGGTTGCGCCTCGTTTCGATTCCAGCGGGCAGCCTTGGGGGGGTTTGAACAGCCGGTTCCGCTCTCTTATTTCTCCGATAAACCAGGGCTAAGCCAACTCCGATCAGCATGAACCCTGTTATCATGGTTCCGAATAGATAGATATCTTCAGCGTCCTCGATCGACAGTCCCGCCAGGCACATGATCCTCCAGTTCTGCCACCCGTCCATCGTGTATCCGGCAGGGAAAGTCCCTCCAGGGCACTCAGGCTCTCCCGAGCCCAGATTTCTCGTTGAGAAAAGGGTGTCAATAGCATTCAGAGACCAGTTGATCAAATCCATAATTCTCTTTTAGGTTTTAGAGAACGACAGTGGGAGGCTATTCCAGGGAAAGTAATGCACACAAGACAAGACAAGGACATAGAGGCTAAGCAGGGAAGATAAGGGTGAGGAGGAGAGGAGAAAAGTGCGACCGCCTTCGCTGAGAGCTGAAGAAGAACTATACTGCTATGGTAGCCAACGTTTCAAATGTAGGTTTGAAAGGTTTGTGAGTGTACGCTTTATCCAAAACCTAGAGAGGGTTTACGCATGTTTACCTCTGTGTGGCTGTAGATCAGGTCACCTACTGATCGGAAGGTTAGTGGTTCGATCCCTGGCTCCTCCAGTCTGCATGTCAAGAGTGTTAATGTCTATAAATGTAGTTAGGAAGCACTCAGTTTAGAGAAAGTGTGTGATTGGGTGAATGTGGCATGCTGTATAGAGCACTTTGAGTAATCCGGGAGAGTAGAAAAGTACTGTAAAAGAATCAGTCCATTCACTGTCTAAACAGAGTTACTTTTGCACTATTATGTTCTGGCACATGTTGTTATTGCCTGTCTTGATTAAGGTACACATTAGGCTGACATCTGGGGCCAAAGCTGAAACTGTTCTGGGCCAGCACAGGGCCAGCAGTGTGTCTGCAACTGGCCCGTGGCTGCACACAACTTACACATTGCACACATACTGCAAAGAATGACGGCCCTTTGATGGCCCAGATCAGGTAATCCACACATGGGCCAGCACAGGACTACCAGTGTGTCTGCAACTGGCCTTGTGCTGGCCCATGTGTGGGCCACCTTTGGCAAACCACATCTGCCCCACCAAAGGGTCGTCATTCTTTGTGGTATGTGGGCCATGTGTAAGCACATTGTGTGAGCCAGATCCAGGCCATACCAATTTTGCTATGTGGGTATAAGTTGTAGAAAATGGATGGATGGATGTTTTATTATGGCACCAAAAACCACTTGATTAGCATTTGAAAATACAAAACAGTGGTTTGGTTTGAAATATGGCTTACAAAATTGACCAAATATATTAAAAAATGGAACTAACCAAATATGCTTTAAAGTGACAACACGGGGGCCTCTACAAGCCACAAGTCACTAGGTCCATCATTGCACAGAGACCAGTATACACCTTGTGCCTCTGACATACCTGTGAAACTGCCACTTCCCATGGTTCAAATGGTTAAACACTTTCACTTTTATAGTGTTTTAGAAGGTTATCATTTTACTTTTTTTTTTGCTCATATGCAGACTATTACCTTAATATGAACTGTTTAAGTGCTCACTAGGGGTGGGTTTTTATAATCGATTCATCGATTAAAATCGATTCTGGCTTGGATAACGTAAAATCGATTCATTAAAATCCTGAATCGATT